>NC_059378.1:14936641-15237103 GCF_019703515.2 Myxocyprinus asiaticus | reverse complement strand
GTTCTGCTGAGCTGTGGAGTTCTTGGATGTTCTTGGCTTTTTTCTTTTCTTTTTTTTTTTTTTTCAGAATTTGTCACTGTTCCTTGAGGGGAAAATGAAACCATGACATCATACTGGAAATGTGAACATTAACATGGCTTTTTTGTTTAGTTCCCATACATGCAAACCCAAGGGCTTTGGGTTGTTTTTAAAATGTGTCTAATAAATGTAATAATCCCCAGTTGTCTCTCACTCTTTCTCTCTTTTTAGGCCGTGTGGTGGAGGAGGCAGGGGGGACGGCTGGACTCTTGGCAGGCTGCAGTGTGTGGAGCTGTTGCAGGTGTGTGGGATTAGCTTCAGCAAAGAGGTCGGGAAAAAGAGATAGGGAATTAGGATGGGGTCCAACACCAGGAATATCCAAACGTTACCCAGTCCATTCCTGTTTAATTCCACACAGGTCAAGATGGTCACATCAGGTTGTTCTCTAGCTGGTATAAACCGAAAGAGAGGGACAGAAACAACCAATTAGAGGTGGAAAGTGGGACTGGGTGATATAGCTAAACAAGTTATATTTTTTAGCCTTTTTACGATATTTGAGATAAATCTTGATATTAATATATTTTAATAGGAACACCTGTATATCTACTTATTCATGCAATTATCTAATCAGCCAATCGTGTGGCAGCAGTGCAGTGCATAAAATCTTGCAGATACAGGTCAGGAGCTTCAGTTAATGTTCACATCAACCATAGAATGGGTTTTCATAGAATGAAAAATTGTGATCTCAGTGATTTTGACTGTGGCCTGATTGTTGGTGTCAGATGGGCTAATTTGAGTATTTCTGTAACTGCTGATCTCCTGGGATTTTCATGTGCAGCAGTCTCTAGAGTTTATTCAGAATGGTGCCAAAAACTAAAAACATCCAGTGAGCGGCAGTTCTGTGGACGGAAATTTCGATCTTTCCCCATTTAATTAGCTAGTAGCTGTACTTTTATGCCACTTGTATCTATAGAAAATAGCTGCCCAGGAGCATTCCAAAGATGGCCGCTGAGTGGACTGACTTGCCTTGAAAGGTACTTTGACTTCTGTAACTTTCATAGCTGTTGTCAGCAGTTATTGAGTTTACTGGGTCTAAAGTAGATTCAGTCAAACTGTATCCAGGCTTATCCTAAGGGACTGCAAATGTGGCCCAGGGGCCTTTGCAGCTGTCTGACTCCCAAGTCACCTCACATTCTGGAAAGCATCTCAGCCCTGAGTCATAACTCATCATGGTCCTTACATGGTATTGCGACTGGATGGACAATATGGAGGAACAAGGACACTTCACCAAGAGGGGAAAGAACATGGCTGCTGGCCACACCATCTGGATACTGATCGTGAGATTGAAATGTGTGTGCACATGTGCTCCTTTGGCACAGATATACTGTGTTACAATTGCAGTTGTTAGAGTCATTGTGAAACATCACGAAAACAAATTTGAATTGTGATACATTGTATCTCTGATGGCACTGTTTGCTTACCATCACTGGCACAGTTATAAACCTCAAGAGAACAATTTATTTTCTAACTCTTCCTCAATGTCACTATTGTGTCCTTTTTAATTTTTTTACGAATGTTTTGGGTTCAATACAAATTTACAGTAGCTCTATCAACAGCATCTGACATGCTGTTGATTACCAATAAAATATTTTTTATTTAATTCTTCCCTCAGTTTAAAGCCATTAAAAAACATTTACAGTAATGCACTTACAATGGGAGTCTTACAAAAACACACTCTAATATACAATAACTAGGGTGTTAATCGATTAAAACATTTAATTAAATCATTTACTTAATATGCTTATTATTTAATCAATTTAATCGCAAAAAATCACACACATCAATATTTGCTGACAAAAGTCAAATACATTAAACTTCTATGGCAGACTAAAGGCCGAAACATACTTTATGCAAGTAGGTGAACACAGATTTGAGCGCTTGGCCACCGCATAGCCAACTTGTGGTCCGGTTGAATATGCATAACGTGCATTCTCGCGTTACCGTGGCGGGAACAAACCTCAGTACTCAAGGGGGTGATAGAGTTATGCTCAAAAGTCTGTTTTATTTAACTGGATTTGTTATTATTCTGGTAAGTTGCTATAAATATATTGACTCCCAGTAGCAGCGGACAGTGTACACTAATCTCACACCTTGTGGCAACATTGAGAATGAAATGCTTGTGTTATTATGAATTGTGATCTGACACCTTTTGGAACGCAACTATGACAGCTTGCGTAGCTAGAAGTGACTGCATTCATGTACTTGCGTAGAGTATGTTTCGGCCTTTGAGGCTTTCACTAACAGCTAGACAGAGTGAATTAGAATTGAACAGAAGGCAAGTTTATAGGCACAATAACTCCCATGCAGCGTTGCTAACATACACACTCAATACTCTCGAGTTGTTTATCCCCCCACCAAATTAATTCGATTGGTCCACTGTTTCAAAACTGATATTGATCCACTGTTTAACTGTTTAAGTTTAACTGTTTCTAAGTTTTAACTTTTTTAACACTGCAAAACACAGTGTTAATGACACAAGACACTCAAAAAAATGGTAAGACATGGCACAACGTCCAAAAACGTCCATCTAGCGCATATGTACTTAGACCAACGATTAAAAAATAGGGTAGATTGAACGCAAGAGCATTTCCACAGGAATTATATCGTTAATGTATAACCAGATTTGTTCACACTTGTGTCCTCTTTAAAAGAACCAAACTCAGATCCCTTTGAGTGGACCAAAAAGTGAACCGAGTGAAAATGAACCCAGTTTTCTTTCCATTCACACTGTCCATGGCCTTGAAAGTGGGCTCAGATCTCTTTTTGATCCACTTCACCCCTTATGGGTTCTCAGTCCATTTTGCATTCACATATTAACTTAAGGAAATAATTAAACATGTTTAATGCCCTTAAAAAGAATAATCTGGATGAGAACAGTTGTCTGTGTTTTAAAAAAAATAACATCTTAAATTGATCTTTTGAATAAAAAAAAAACTAAATCATGGATCATGGTAGATCAGTTGCAAAACAATTGATTGTTTACGATTGTATCTATTGATAGCCTTGGACAACATCCATTCACAAAAAACAATAGTAATATATTCCTATCGTAATCTCTTAACTGTCACATGCTATTCCAAGGCAGTCCGGTTAAACTCTCGAGTCTTTATTTGTACAGAACAACGAAATGTCTGATTTGATTCCCCTGCTGCTGGTTTTAAACCGTAAACCAACAATATTTTTAGTAAGACATTTCCAGAGTGCTGATCTTCCTTTTCTTGTACAGAACAAAGAAACCTTTTTGAGTTTGTTTTGTTTGGATGAGTTGACATAGTTTTTATATGCTACTTACTCTGCCATCTCCATATAAACAGAATAAGGGGCTTGTCTGGTCTCTCTGTGCGTTATTACTGGTGTACAGAAGCTGTCACAATGGGAAAATCAAGTGAGCCCGGAGTGCTTTGTGTTCACAATGCATGTTATTAGCGAACCCAACTGTAGGCTGCATGCGAACCATACTCAAACAACCTCCCAAAATGTGTGAAAACCCCCCGAAGAGTAATCCCACCACTAATAGGACAATTTAGACAACTTTACAGTTCAAATAACATCCTTTTTTTGTGTGTGGAAGAGTTAATATAAGTGCCTCAACAAAAATATGAGCTGCACATTTCTGCTTTTATTCCTTCTGAAATGCCTTGGCCCAAACACATCTTTTTTGTTTTTAAAAACTTGGGCACAAATCAAAAGTTTTCGTGCCATGTCTCATGTGCTGTCAGTAGAGCTTGTTTTAAACCTGGAACATTCTTTTCCAGACACATCAACTGTGTTTGGGGGTTTGTTTTAATTAGTCAAGTAAAATCAGACTTGATGGGGGATCCAGCTGTTTATTCCAGCATTGGGAAGGGCATACAAAGTATCAAAGAGTATCAACGCTTGATACTGTTGTTTGTCTGATCATTTTTAGAGAAAGGAGATAACCTCTTTCTGTTTTCATTTACGCAAAGCAAGTTTATAAATGTACATGTGTGTTTACGTGTGCGTGACAGTGCCAGGCTAGTTTGAAAAATTGATCGGCATTATCTCTTTTTCTCCGGTATGTTTCCATGGGGTTGATCAGTGCGTCATGTGTATTGTGTCATGCCACATGTTTACATTTTATACTCTGTAGTAATTATAATACGATTAATACTGTAACTAGTGCTTGTTTGTGTATGTGTGTTAATACAAACACACAATGCGTCTTTTTCCAGGTGGAATAGCAGCGTTCGTTACGACTCCGCTGGATGTGGCAAAGACTTGGATAATGTTGGCTAAGGTGAGACTTTGAGACTTTTGTTTAAATCTGCTGTCTTCTGATGCCTCCCAGATGGAGTGTAAGGTGAACAAACAAAAGGCCCTAATGTAGACAAAACCAACTGAAGAGAGAGAGAGAGAAAAACCCTTGGTAGACACAGCTTGATCCAGTTGTAGGGTCAGACAGGGACGCTACTGATGCACAAATGCACTCCCTTACTCTCTTTGCTGTCCATTCGAGACTCAAAACAGACAGTCCTGTGGATGTGCGTGTTAGATGTCAGAAGACATTTGTATATTCAAGAGTAATTTCCATTTGTCTATGGTCTGGAACGGAACTGCGCTTTAGAGTTCCAGGTTACAGACTTGTTATCTGTTGTAGACATAGGCATGGGCCGAAATTTAGAGCCATTTTTAGCATTAAAATCCTTAACAGGGTAACACAAGATTAAAACAATTGTGGCCCAAGAATGGTCATCATAATGCATGTTTAAAGCAATGGTCTGAGTAAGTTTGAAGCATAAATTCTTGCGAAACACTATGAGACCCCTGAACCAGGCATCTAATTTCTAGATATGCAGCAGGTTTTTGCAAGAAACGTAAGCGCATCAACATGCTGTGATGTTTTGTATGGTGTAAAGTGTGGGAAAACCACATGTTTAAAAGATGCAGAACTTGCTTTTTATTTATTCTTTTGTTATTGTAGACATAAATTTGTGTGAAACTGAAGTTTTGGCAGAGCAAATAATAGTAGCTACCTCACAGACATTTATAATTTATCAATTAATCAAATTAAAATCAAATGTATGTGGTTAAACCACAAAAGGTTGAGATTTACGGTCTGCGTGAGTTGCGTGCTTACACACTAACCGCATCATTTACATCATGTGTGCTCTGTGTATGTATTAATGACCGAGCAGAGTGGTTTATTCACTGTGAAGCACGTAGCGCATGCAGACTATACAGTGGACTCAAGATGGCGCCGAGTATGGCTGCTGCGTTGCGAGCTCCGACACAACACGATAGTGTTTTGTTTACAATTCTTATGTTTTTTGTCTTGGATGTTGTCTGCCTTATTGTCTACAACAGACAAACACTTTTGGACATTGGTTCCGCAATCACACACCATAAACCGGACTTCAAATTCCTCAATGCCGACCCGCTGTTTACAAACACGCAAGCGGAGCCCTTTGTCTGTGCTGCCCGGCCGCGGAAACGCAGGAGGAAAAGGGGAAACAGAGCCGCCGTTCTCATCAGAGTAAGACGCCGCGCAAATCGACCCCCGCTACCCAGTATTCTACTGGCAAATGTTCAGTCTCTGGATAACAAGCTCTGCGAGCTGAAAGTGCGGATCTCTTTCCAACGAGAGATGAGGGACTGCTGCATTATCTGCCTTATGGAAACTTGGATGTCTGCGGAGATTCCAGACTCAGCCATCGAACCCGCAGAGTTCTCCGTGCACCGAGCGGACAGAGCGAAAGACCTCTCAGGTAAAAGGAGAGGTGGTGGTGTATGTTTTATGATCAACAAATCCTGGTGTGTTCAGAGGAACGTACATTCTGTCAAGTCTTTCTGCTCTCCTGATCTGGAATTTCTCATGCTTCTGTGTCGACCATTCTGGCTACCGAGGGAATTCACAGCGGTCATTATCACTACTGTGTACATCCCGCCACAAGCCGACACAGACCGGGCACTCAAGGATCTGTATGGGATTATAAGCAAACAGGAAACCGCGCACCCTGAGGCCACGTTCATTGTGACTGGGGACTTTAATAAAGCCAGTTTCAAATCAGTCGCACCAAAATACCACTAACACATTAGTTTCAACACACGAGGACCATTGCTACTCTCCCTTCCGGGATGGCTACAAATCCCTCCCCCACCCACCATTTGGCAAATCGGACCACTCTTCCATTCTGCTTTTGCCCGCTTACAGGCAGAAACTGAAACAGGAAGCACCCACCCTCAGAACGATCAGTGCTGGTTGGACCAATCAGACTCTACGCTACAAGACTGTTTTGATCACACGGACTGGGAGATGTTCCGGTCCGCCTCTGATGACAACATCGAGCTTTACGCTGATAGCGTAATGTGTTTCATCAGAAAGTGCTTAGAGGACGTCGTTCTGACCAGAACAATACGGATCTATCCGAACCAGAAGCCATGGATTAATAGCGATGTTCGCGCGGCACTTAATGTGCGGACCTCCGCTTTTAATTCTGGGAACGCGGAGGAGCATAAACAAGCCAGTTATACCAGAACAGCAAAACACCAGTACAGGAACAAGATTGAAGGACAGTTTAACACCACCAACTCTAGAAGCATGTGGCAGGGAATTAACATCATCACGGACTTTAGAGGGAATAAAAACTCCGCCATGAACACTGCTGCATCTCTCCCGGATGAGCTAAATACTTTTTATGCTCGTTTTGAGGGAAATAACACTGCCCTCGCGGAGAGAGCTCTTGCGGCCGAAGTTACAGAGGTTAGTTCACTCTCCATCTCTGTAGCGGATGTAACCCGATCCTTCCGATGGGTGAATATCCGCAAAGCCGCGGGTCCAGACGGCATTCTGGGCCACGTCATCAGAGCGTGTGTGAACCAGCTGGCTGGTGTTTTTATGGACATTTTCAACCTTTCTCTCTCTTTGTCTGTAGTCCCCACATGCTTTAAAACGTCCACCATTGTGCCTGTTCCAAAGCAATCAAAAATCACTTGCTTAAATGACTGGCATCCTGTTGCTCTGACCCCCATCATCAGCAAATGCTTTGAGAGACTAATCAGAGATTACATCTGCTCTGTGCTGCCTCTCTCTCTAGACCCATTGCAGTTTGCTTACCTCAACAACCGCTCCACTGATGATGCCATTGCATCTACGATACACACTGCTCTCTCCCACCTGGAAAAAAAGAACACTTATGAGAGAATGTTGTTTGTAGAGAACAGCTCTGCATTCAACACCATAGTGCCCTCCAAGCTTGATGAGAAACTCCGGGCTCAGGGCTTAAACAGCTCGCTGTGCAGCTGGATCCTGGACTTCCTGTCAAGCAGACGCCAGGTGGTTAGAATAGGCAGCAACATCTCCTCACCACTGACCCTCAACACTGGAACCCCACAGGGCTGTGTTCTCAGCCCACTCTTGTATTCCTTGTACACACATGACTATGTGGCAACACATAGCTCCAATGTCATCATTAAGTTTGCTGATGACACGACGGTGGTAGGTCTGATCACTGACAATGATGAAACAGCCTACAGAGAGGAGGTGCACACTCTGACACACTGGTGTCAGGAGCACAACCTTTCCCTCAATGTCAGTAAGACAAAGGAGCTTGTGGTGGACTTCAGAAGAAAAGACAGAGAACACAGTCCCATCACCATCAATGGAGCACCAGTGGAGAGAGTCAGCAGCTTCAAGTTCCTGGGTGTCCACATCACTGAGGAACTCACATGGTCCATCCACACTGAAGTCATTGTGAAGAAGGCTCATCAGCGCCTCTTCTTCCTGAGATGGCTGAGGAAGTTTGGAATGAACCGCCACATCCTCACACGGTTCTACACCTGCACTGTATAGAGCATCCTGACTGGCTGCATCTCCACCTGGTATGGCAATAGCACAGCCCACAACCGCAAAGCACTGCAGAGGGTGGTGCAAACTGCCAGACACATCATCGGAGGTGAGCTTCTCTCCCTCCAGGACATGTATACCAGGCGGTGTGTGAAAAAAGCTCGGAGGATCATCAGAGACTCCAACCACCCGAGCCATGGGCTGTTCTCACTGCTACCATCAGGCAGGCGGTATCGCAGCATCAGGACCCGCACCAGCCGACTTCATGATAGCTTCTTCCCCCAAGCAATCAGACTTTTGAACTCTTGATCTCCCACGATCAAAATACATCAGCACTGCACTTTATTACTCTTACTCTTATATCTCACACCGGACTGTCATAAATTATATTATTATTATATTATATTCTCTCTTAACAACTTACTATCAACCGACAGCCTGAATGTCAATACAGTACAATACAACCTACTGTACATTCTATATATACTATATATACTTTTTTTTTATTGAATAATGTGTATCTATATTGTGTGTATTGTATACTGTACAGTGTATGTTATTATTTGTATATTGTGTTGTGTGTAATTATGTGTATATTAGACTTTAAATTGTGTTGGGTTAATCTGATGTTATTGTAAATTAGTATATGTCTCATCACTGTCACGACTGCTATATTGATCGGAAATGCACCCAAGAATTTCACACACCATTGCACTTGTGTATATGGCTGTGTGACAATAAAAGTGATTTGATTTTGATTTGATTTGCATCCGGAAAGTATTCACAGCGCTTCACTTTTTCCACATTTTGTTATGTTACAGCCTTATTCCAAAATGGATTAAATTCATTATTTTCCTCAAAATTCTACAAACAATACCCCATAATGACAACGTGAAAGAAGTTTGTTTGAAATCTTTGCAAATTTATTAAAAATAAAAAAACGAAAAAAATCACATGTACATAAGTATTCAAAGCCTTTGCCATGACACTCAAAATGGAGCTCAGGCGCATCCTGTTTCCACTGATCATCCTTGAGATGATTCTACAACTTGATTGGAGTCCACCTGTGCATGTCAGAGCACAAACCAAGCCATGAAGTCCAAGGAATTGTCTGTAGACCTCCAAGACAGGATTGTATCGAGGCATAGATCTGGGGAAGGGTACAGAAAAATTTCTGTAGCACTGAAGGTCCCAATGAGCACAGTGGCCTCCATCATCCATAAATGGAAGAAGTTTGGAACCACCAGGACTCTTCCTAGAGCTGGCCGCCTGGCCAAACTGAGTGATCGGGGGAGAAGGGCCTTAGTCAGGGAGGTGACCAAGAACCCGATGGTCACTCTGACAGAGCTCCAGCATTTCTCTGTGGAGAGAGGAGAACCTTCCAGAAGAACAACCTTCTCTGCAGCACTCCACCAATCAGGGCTGTATGGTAGAGTGGCCAGACAGAAGCCACTCCTCAGTAAAAGGTACATGACAGCCCACCTGGAGTTTGCCAAAAGGCACCTGAAGGACTCTCAGACCATGAGAAACAAAATTGAACTCTTTGGCCTGAATGGCAAGCGTCATGTCTGGAGGAAACCAGGCACCGCTCATCACCTGGCCAATACCATCCCTACAGTGAAGCATAGTGGTGGCAGCATCATGCTGTGGGGATGTTTTTCAGCGGCAGGAACTGGGAGACTAGTCAGGATCGAGGGAAAGATGAATGCAGCAATATACAGAGACATCCTTGATGAAAACCTGCTCCAGAATGCTCTGGACCTCAGACTGGGGCGAAGGTTCATCTTCCAACAGGACAACGACCCTAAGCACACAGCCAAGATAACATAGGAGTGGCTCCGGAACAACTCTGTGAATGTCCTTGAGTGGCCCAGCCAGAGCCCAGACTTGAACCCGATTGAACATCTCTGGAGAGATCTGAAAATGGTTGTGCACCAACGCTCCCCATCCAACCTGATGGAGCTTGAGAGGTCCTGCAAAGAAGAATGGGAGAAACTGCCCAAAAATAGGTGTGCCAAGCTTGTAGCATCATACTCAAAAAGACTTGAGGCTGTAATTGGTGCCAAAGGTGCTTCAACAAAATATTGAGCAAAGGCTGTGAATACTTATGTACATGTGATTTTTTTTTTTTTTTTTTTCATTTTTTATTTTGAATAAATTGCAAAGATTTCAAACAAACTTTCACGTCATTATGGGGTATTGTTTGTAGAATTTTGAGAAAAATAATGAATTTAATCCATTTTGGAATAAGGCTGTAACATAACAAAATGTGGAAAAAGTGAAGCGCTGTGAATACTTTCCGGATGCACTGTATATTTATTTAATTACACCATAGCCTTTTGGGGTTTAATAACTGCTTTTCCGGAGGTGAGAAGTGAAGCCGTCAAAAACATCCGGTTTTCCACCAAAGCTCCATTTAACTAGATGTGTGAATTTGTAAAAATGTGACAGAAATATATTACGTCTGTATAATAAAATGTAATATTTATGTAATAGTAATGATGATAATATGTTATTAATAACATTATATTTTAGCAATATCTCAAGCAAGAGTTTCATCACTGCTTTCATTAATACTGTGATGCTCTACTGTGCAGCACTGTATTTGACCAAAAAAATTAATAAAAATAATAATAGAAATAATAATAATATATATGTAAAAATAAAAAAATATTTTTTTTTTGGATTGTATGAGGATCAGTATAGATGCACTTCATTTAATAAAAAACAATGCAATGGTATATTAATAATTGTTAATTAATTTGAGTAAAATCCTATAAATTAACATGATTAGAGAGTTTTTTGATGATAAAATGTAATTAAACTTTAAAACCCTGAATTCAGAGAAAATAAAGTTCATTTCGAATGTGGATATCTGCTGAAATTTGCATATACAGTATGGTGCAAAACTCTTAGGCATATAAGATGTTTAAAAAAAAACATTAATCTTAATAAGGTTATTTTATATCTTTTGCTTTAGTGTGTCAATAGGAAATATCAATTTTAGAATTCCAAACATTCCTTTTGCAAATAGAATAGAATAGAAGTAGAACAGATGGCATGGCCCCACAAAGCCCAGATCTCAACATCATTGAGTTAGTCTGGGATTACATAAAGAGATAGAAGCAATTGAGACAGCCTAAATACATCCAACTGTGGCAAGTTCTCCAAGATGCTTGGAACAACCTGTCCGCCAACAACCTTGAAAAACTGTGCGCAAGTGTACCTAAGAGAATTGGTTCTGTTTTAAAGGCATAGGGTGGTCGCACCCAAAAAAATATATATATATATATATATTTTTTATGTTTACTTCACGTATGAAGTTAATTGATTAATAAAAATAAAATAAAATTTATATATGGCATTATATTTGAAAACATATTCAAAATGCAACATTTTTCACAACTGCCTAAAACTTGTCCACATACTTTTAGCCATGAAGTGTAGTTTCCTAGAGTAGGAAAATTACTTCCTACAAACAGCTGTGTGATTTACTTTTAAGCCATTGTTTTGTTAACTATCTTTCACATTTCCCTGATATAGATAGTTGTTTTGAATATGGTTCTGTGGCCTTTACAAGAGGTCCTGTAAATATAGATTGAGCAGAAAGTGGAGCTGTCGAACAGGTGGAGGTGGTAGAGTAAACCACAGATACAGCAGAATCATGAAGACAAAACACAATGTGTGTGTACATGGTTAACAGGAAGCGCAAGACAGGTCATCCATCATAACTGTGTTTTGTCTCTCTTTGTCAGGCCGGGACGAGCACAGCCAATGGAAATATCTCTCTGGTTTTGTATGAGGTGTGGAAGAGTCGAGGAATACATGGGTGAGTATAAATCACAGTGCATTGGGCCTGAAATTGACACTTCGCTAAGCCACGCCTTAACAGATTTTCTGACCAATCCTGTCTTAGCAACTGTTGCCGTCCTCCATTTCAAGCTTGTCAGAGCAAGCAACGGTAACCAAGGGGGCAGAGCTTAGGAGTCAATTGCTGAAGTGAAACAATGCATTCCTCCATTCATTCCATTTACTTTTGAAAGAGCACCTATTATGGTTTTTCAAATATTACCTTTCATGTAGTGTGTTATATAGCTGTTTGTGAATGTAAAAAATCTGCAAAGTTTCAAAAACCAAAGTGCACCACAAATGGAGTTATTGACTCCCAAAAGAAAGAACCGATTCTGAACACCTGAAACGAGTCGTTAGTAATTCCAGACTTACTTCCTGTACTAACCTACATAATTTGGTAACAAAAAACCCGCCTCTGGTCTTCATTGGCTGCTCGCGAACATCTTTGACCCGCCCTCAAACACTACACTAAGTGGTAGACCAATCACAACAGACTGGGACATCTGACCAATCAGAGCAGAGTAGGCTCTCTGAAAGGAGGCATTTAGAATGAATCCTTTAGAACGGATCATTGAACGAGTCGTTTTTGACACTGGGAAAAAAGTTAATGCTGCAGTTTAAATTATGAGCAAATTAAAGTGTTTTTTGACCTTGGATGCATGTAAATCTATTGTATGAGACCTTTAAAACAAAATTAGGCACGTTTAAAAACCATAATAGATGCTCTTTAAAGTCCTATCCCATGATTGACCATTTGAGAATGTGTCTCCATAATCACCACAGCTTTTCTTCTTAGCTGCCCCATAACTTGGAAAAAAAGCTCAAAAGTGGACTTTTTATAGTGTTTGCAAGGCACTTGACAAACACTTGTTTGTGTACACTAACTGACAGCTGTGCATATTTCATAAGGTTGTTTTGAAAGATGTCTCAGCTGTTTTTGTCCATACAATGCAAGTCAGTGAGTTCCAAAAATTTTAACTCCAAAAAGAAATGAAGGCAGCATGAAAGTAATCCATATGACTCTAGTGGTTTAATCCATGTCTTCTGAAGTGACACAATCACTTTGGGTGAGAAAAAAAGCAAAAATACTTTCCTTACTAACCAAAAAGCTTCATAAGAGTCCAGCATGAGAGTGAGAAAATGATGAGAGAATTATCATCACACTGCAAAGACAGTGTCATTGTATAATGATTCTCATGCACAGCCAACAGAAAACAAGATGCATGCTTGCATGTCATGACAACAGCAATGTTGGCTCTGATGCAGCATTTTTATTTACACAGAACCAAAGCCTAAGATTATTTAAAACTTTAACACTATTTTCAGGTTGCATTAAAAGCACTTGCATTTTTCAGGAAATGCAAATCTAGTTCTAATATCTGTTCCCTCTTCACTTGATAATTGGCAGTACACTGTGCAACCTAAAGGAATCCCTAAAATCTGTGCCCTGATTGCAATATATGAAACTCAACGAAAGCACTCAGCAGGAAAAGGGGGCTCGGCCATGCTTGCACAAGGGGCAACAACTCTGGCAGTTTCACTGCTGCATGCCTTGTACAAATTGCCAGGCTCTAAAGCTGTAATTACTGTAATGGCTCCATTTGCAGACTAGTGAAGCCAGAAAGTGCTTCCATGTGTGTCAGACCTCTGTGCATGGCCTCTAACCATACAAACCAAAACAATTGCAATCAAGGCAGCAATGCGCCTGTGTGCTAACCCAACTCCATGCTTTGAAGTGCTGCTACATCATTACAATTTCCACCACAAACAAGAAGGCTTGGTAAGTAGTCGCCTGCCAAGATTAATGTTAGCAGTTTTTACAATGAGCAAGATTGGTAGAACAGAATGTAGGAAAGGATTATGATGCCATAATGTGCCACGTAATCTTAGAACTCCAATTGCACTGAAATAAATGATAGCTTTAGTAGATTAAAGTGGACCAGTAAATCCCTTTGGAGTTTTGCATTTCTGTATAACCCACTTCTGTTCAGTTCCAAGACTCTGATATAAAATCTACTTTTGTAAACATCGGGGAAGTGTGCAATATGTATAGAGCCATTAACAGGGGCATTATTAGACCCAGCCACTGACTAACTTACTGGCTGTCATGACTGGTCAGGGTGATGATGTCACAATGAGTCAGTAATCTCTGTAGCAATCACTGAGATTTAACTGTAGCAGGTGAGGCTGGTTTGTGGTTTGCAGGCAAGGTAGTAGAAAATAAAATGCATAACAATGAAATTAGCAAGTATAGTTAAATTATAAGTGGTGTTTGCTATTGCTCATACTTAGGGTAAGGGGTTTGTTAAAAAGTGCTAAACTTTGTATTAAATTAAAAGCACTGTTGGTGACACTTTACAATAAGGTTCTGTTTGTTAACATTAATTAACAATGAAAAATACGTTTACAGCATTTATTAATCTTGGTAAATGTTAATTTCAACATATAGTTGAATAAATTTTTTAAATTAAAAGTTGTATATGTTAACATTAGTTAATGCACTATGAACTTACATTACATATATCGTTCATTGTAAGTTCATGATACCTAATGCATTAACTAATGTTAACGAATGGAACCTTATTGTAGAGTGGTATCGCACCATTTGTGCTACGAACATGAATGATACCTCAAATCACATGGCTTGTTGAGGAAAGGGGTGCTGTTACTTTTCTAAGCGATTAGACTTAGTATTTTCTCATTTTTTAAAATACTGTAAAAGATGAATCGGGCTTAAAATCCCATAAACTTAGAATGAAGGAGTGACCCAAGTCTTATCTAGAGCCAGAGCACTATAAGGCGTCTTTACACAGCTACACAGAGTTAAGGCTGCTCTGTGCCTGCTCAGAATACTTTGTAAAGACGCAATGCTGCATAAAAGCCAGACTAAACTACTGTATACCTGCTCTCACCCACCTCAGCCCCTAGTATCAAAGGCAGTTTTGATGCTGCTTTGGTTCTGTGTAAATATGCATATATTTAATCATTTGCTGTGTAAATGCCTTTATGCCACCTTTGAGCAGCAGTAAAGGGATAGTTCACCTTAAAATGAAAATTCTCTCATCATTTATTCACTTTCATGCCATCCCAGATGTATATGACTTTCTTTCTTCTGTTGAACACAGATGAAGTTTTTTAGTAGAAAATCTCCACTCAGTAGGTCCATACAATGCAAGTGAATGGTGACCAGACCTTTGAAGCTCCAAAAATCACATAAAGGCAGCATAAAAGTAATCCATATGACTCCAGTGGTTTAATATATACCTTCTGAAGTGATGCAATCACTTTGGGTAAGAAACAGATCAATATTTCAATCCTTAATTACTATAAATCTCCACTTTCACTTTCAGAATGTGAAAGTGGAAGTGGAGATTTATAGTAAAAAAGGGCTTTTATTGATCTGTTTCTCACCCACACCTATTATATCACTTCTGAAGATATAGATTTATCCACTGGAGTCGTTTGAATTACTTTTATGCTGCCTTTATGTGATTTTTGGAGCTTCAAAGGTCTGGTCACCATTCACTTGCATTGTATGGACCTACATCTGTGTTCAGATATTCTTCTAAAAATATTTATTTGTGTTCTGCAGAAGAAAGAAAGTCATACACAACTGGGATAACATTGTTAGTAAGCAAATGATGAGAGAATTTTCATTTTTGGGTGAACTATCCCTTCAAACAGTCTGTGTAAATACACCTAAACGCCACTTCAGATGCAGCTTCTGTAAAGAGTTTGGAGTGGGCTCTTGTTGACTTGGGCCAACCACCTAGAACACCATGCTTAAAAGCACTCTGAACCCCTTAGCAACCACATAGAAGCGTGCTGACAACCACCCACAAGACCATAACGTGTTGTCGACTTTTGCAATGTAAAAATCTATTTGTCTTATTACTAATGTATTATACAATCTATACTAATGTATTATATCAACCTTTTAAACTGAAATATTAGCACTCTGAATATCCAGTTCAGGATAATGTCACAAAGTTGCATTAGAAATGAAAGCTATGATGACATCATGCATACTATATTTCTGGTTTCCATTGCAGAAGAAAAGGTCAGATCTGATTTAAAGCTTGAATGCAAGGTTTCACATTTCTCTTCTAGTCTGAAATACCAGCCCCACGCTGCACAGGCAAACTGTCAGAATGCGTCCTTGCTAATTCGTTCCATGATGAGTGTTTTTACTCATAGATCCACACACACATGCTCACTCTGACATAGCAACTCTCTGTAAAACAGATGATCGCTGTAGAAGCATGTTGAAACATCGAGTTCTGCGAATCACTGGAATAGTCAAGAGATCCCTGACATGCTTGGCACCTTGTACAGCTTTGCAGTTGACAAAACGGATGTATTAGTGGATACACCACTTGTGACCTTATTTCTAATTTAAGAACCACCCCACCAACCACCATTATCCCCCACAGGTGTTACACACTACAGAGACTTGAGCTGGCTGATCCCAAGTCAGTTGGTTTATGGGTTCCCAAACATTTTATCAGCTGAACCCCTATGATCAAAAATATTTACTTCAATAACCCCCTGAAATTTCAAGTAATGTTAACTTAAAAAAAAATAGAAATAAAATAACAACACCAACAACATCTTTGCATGCACACTTGTAAAATATTTCTGTTATTTTTCTTATTCCAATTAAATGTTAATGCATTTATTTAGCTTTTTATTTATTTTTTTATTTTTTTATTTTTTTATCACATTTTTATTTAAAACCGTGTTTCTCAATCTTGTTCTTGGTGGACTCCATCACTTACACAACTAATTCTACTGATTAGCTCATTAGTAAAGACTCTTAAGACCCTGTCTCAGATAAGGGTAACATCCAAAATGTGTAGTGCCTTCCATGGATCTAATGGAAGTAATGAGAATTGGGGGGGGGGGGGTCTGGAAGCTTTAGGGACTTGTGTGGATGTCATCTGGCCATCAGTCATACAGAGAGTCCCCCAGAGGACAGTGCTTATACCAAAAGCAGCTGCGTGGAAAAGAGCCTTAGGATACTACAGTACTTTCATGGCCTGTCGCATCCTCTAACCTCTCCAACATCAACAACCCTACTGCACATTCCTCCTCAAATGTGCCATAATCTGTCAAACAACACACTGTCAGCTGAGAAATACTGAATACTTGTTTTATCGAGCATGCTTAATGCTTTATTTTATGTTGGCTCTGTAAATTTCATTTACCAAAATCAACTCTAAACTGATTTTGCCCTGTTTCATTATGTTTGAAGACTGTTCGCGGGCAGCATTCCTCGAGTGACATTCATCAGCATGGGAGGCTTCATTTTCCTCGGAGCATATGAGAAAGTGCGTCGTACACTTTTATAAACACCATCTCCATGGAACAGGTCTATTTGTGCCGTAAGCTTTTCTCAACCCAAGCCATGAGAATCTGCAAATATATTGTCTGAGACCAGCAGCAAACCAACACTGCAGATGGGAGGGAGGCTGGTCAAGCCTGCCTGAGAAAAGCACCCTCTGTCCCAGATTGAACCGGTGGTCTTGAGGGCCACAACTAAGACACCTGGTGCCTGAATAAAAAGTTTGCATCCCTGGTCATCAGTACTCAACATATAGAATTTAACTGCTTGAATTGCAATTCCTTTGCACAACAGATCATGTTAAAACTCTAATGTGATTTTTGCAATTAATGTATGGAAGTCTACATGAATCCCTAAACATACTATTAAAAAGTGTTTTTATAATAATGCGTGCATGTGGTATTTTGAATTGCAACATTCATAGCACTGGTTATTAAATATTTAAGTTACGAACATTTTACAAATAAAATCATGATTCATCAAGTTTGCTCTTAAAGGAATATTCCGGGTTTATTACAAGTTAAGCTCAACTGACAGCATTTGTGGTAAAATGTTGAATACTACAAAAAATTTTACTTGTCCCTCCTTTTCTTTAAAAAAAATAAATAAATAAATAAATAATATATATATATATATATACAGGTGCATCTCAATAAACTAGAATGTCGTGGAAAAGTTCATTTATTTCAGTAATTCAACTCAATTTGTGAAACTCGTGTATTAAATAAATTCAATGCACACAGACTGAAGTAGTTTAAGTCTTTGGTTCTTTTAATTGTGATGATTTTGGCTCACATTTAACAAAAACCCACCAATTCACTATCTCAAAAAATTAGAATACATCATAAGACCAATAAAAAAAAACATTTTTAGTGAATTGTTGGCCTTCTGGAAAGTATGTTAATTTACTGTATATGTACTCAATACTTGGTAGGGGCTCCTTTTGCTTTAATTACTGCCTCAATTCGGCGTGGCATGGAGGTGATCAGTTTGTGGCACTGCTGAGGTGGTATGGAAGCCCAGGTTTCTTTGACAGTGGCCTTCAGCTCATCTGCATTTTTTGGTCTCTTGTTTCTCATTTTCCTCTTGACAATACCCCATAGATTCTCTATGGGGTTCAGGTCTGGTGAGTTTGCTGGCCAGTCAAGCACACCAACACCATGGTCATTTAACCAACTTTTGGTGCTTTTGGCAGTGTGGGCAGGTGCCAAATCCTGCTGGAAAATGAAATCAGCATCTTTAAAAAGCTGGTCAGCAGAAGGAAGCATGAAGTGCTCCAAAATTTCTTGGTAAACGGGTGCAGTGACTTTGGTTTTCAAAAAACACAATGGACCAACACCAGCACATGACATTGCACCTCAAATCATCACAGACTGTGGAAACTTAACACTGGACTTCAAGCAACTTGGGCTATGAGCTTCTCCACCCTTCCTCCAGACTCTAGGACCTTGGTTTCCAAATGAAATACAAAACTTGCTCTCATCTGAAAAGAGGACTTTGGACCACTGGGCAACAGTCCAGTTCTTCTTCTCCTTAGCCCAGGTAAGACGCCTCTGACGTTGTCTGTGGTTCAGGAGTGGCTTAACAAGAGGAATACGACAACTGTAGTGTGTGGTGGCTCTTGATGCTTTGACTCCAGCCTCAGTCCATTCCTTGTGAAGTTCACCCAAATTCTTGAATCGATTTTGCTTGACAATCCTCATAAGGCTGCGGTTCTCTTGGTTGGTTGTGCATCTTTTTCTTCCACACTTTTTCCTTCCACTCAACTTTCTGTTAACATGCTTGGATACAGCACTCTGTGAACAGCCAGCTTCTTTGGCAATGAATGTTTGTGGCTTACCCTCCTTGTGAAGGGTGTCAATTATTGTCTTCTGGACAACTGTCAGATCAGCAGTCTTCCCCATGATTGTGTAGCCTAGTGAACCAAACTGAGAGACCATTTTGAAGGCTCAGGAAACCTTTGCAGGTGTTTTGAGTTGATTAGCTGATTGGCATGTCACCATATTCTAATTTTTTGAGATAGTGAATTGGTGGGTTTTTGTTAAATGTGAGCCAAAATCATCACAATTAAAAGAACCAAAGACTTAAACTACTTCAGTCTGTGTGCATTGAATTTATTTAATACACGAGTTTCACAATTTGAGTTGAATTACTGAAATAAATGAACTTTTCCACAACATTCTAATTTATTGAGATGCACCTGTATATATATATATATATATATATATGTGTGTATATATTATATTTGGTGTGGCCACACACTCCCTCACTTAAAGAACAAATTTATGTGCATGAATTTAGTGAAAATTTGGAACTTTGGAAGTTTTTCTGTGCAATTAAGTATGCAATGTGTACACAATTCTAAGTGAATGATACCAAATGTCTTGTCCCGTATTGCTTTACAGAAATCTGACATATGTAAAAAAAATAAATAAAAAAAAGAATTTGTCTGCTGAACCCACAATAGCTCTAATCAGTAACTAGCTAGAGTTAGATAAATATTATTCCAGTGGATTTTCATTATATGTTTTGTCTAGACTTAAAGCAATACCCAGGCTTAAACTAGTTGCCCTACCTGCTTCACTATTGTGAGGTAAAAAAAAAAAAAAACACACACACACACACACACACAGAGAGAGACAGACAGTCAAGCGGAATGAAGAAAGACAGATTAGTCCACAGGTGTGAATGTTTTCCAGACCTGTCATGAAGCTCGGGGCACAAGAACAATATTCTGTATTTGACTGGAGCAACAGTGGGCTGTCAACAACTACCTTTCACTTGTATGTGCTTTCTTTCCAAACACAAACTTAAAAATGGAAGAATGGGTAAAGCTCAACGGATCACACTTCTAAAACACTGAGCGAATTGTGTGATTTTATTTTCTAGCAATAGATATTAAATAAACAATGATTACAGCATTGCAAGTATAAGGGTTTCAAATTTAGCTTAAAGGAATATTCCGGGTTCAATACAAGTTAAGCTCAATCAAAAGCATTTGTGGCATAATGTTGATTACCACAAAAAAATAATTTTGACTCGTCCCTCCTTTAAGAAAAAAAAAATATGTATGCAAAAATCATAGTTACAGTGAGGCACTTACAATGGAAGTGAATTGGGCCAATTGTTGGAGGGTTTAAAGGCAGAAATGTGAAGCTTAGAATTTTATAAAAGCACTTACATTAACTCTTCTGTTAAAACTCATATATTATTTGAGCTTTAAATTGGTTTAAATCATTTTTATAGTCATTTTAGGGTTTGTTGATAATACATCATTATGCCCCATTCACTTCCATTGTAAGTGCCTCAATGTAACCCAGATTTTTTGTGGTAATCAATGTTATGCAACAAATGCTGTGGATTCAGCTTAACTTGTATTAAAACCGGAATATTCCTTTAAATTTTAAGCTAACATTCAGTAGAGGCTTTCTACAGTAGGACCAAATAGTTTTTTTTTTGTTTTTTTTTATGTATTGACACTTATATTTTCTGTAAATTAGGGTTAGTATGGTTAGATAAGTATACAACATTGTCAAAATTATTAAATTGTGATCAGTGAGGTGGAACAGGCCAAAAACCACTATTTTTACGTTGTTAATTTTGTTAGTTTATCTAATAGTTCTCACTCCAAAAAAACATGTGATTTGTGCCTCATAAAAAAATACCAAGACACCAAATTATACACTATTCATACAGAAAATTCCAAAGACATTTCAACGATTGTGGGTCATAAAATAAGCACAGACCAGAGGGTGTAAAGGAGCAAAATGTGACTTTAATAAACACTTTTCATTTTTTACACTTCAATAGTTTTAGCAATGTAGGTGTACAGCTGTGATTAGAGTTCATTTCAATAAATTAATCTGGTTTGAAAGAGGGTGACCCACACATCTGTAAAGATAACCTATTTTGAGTTAGTGGAGTTCTTCACAGAGCTGGATTACACAATTAACCAGCCAACCACAAATATTTAAAGCTACAGCTATGGTCGACATCAATTCAGATTACTGTTGTAGGATTTAGTAGCTTAGAACAAAGTTTTTAGTAGCCATGTTTTGGGGTCATACTGGCATTCACAGTAATCCAACTTCACAAAACATACCCATAGTTTAGTACTAGAGTTTCACTATTTGGCCTCAAATAAAAAAAAGCCTTGGCTGTTGACGTTATTTGGTTCAGGCTAACTAATAAGGTCTGTACCAAATTCAATGAAAGATTAGCTGGTGAGGTGTTCAATGAAGAAGAGATTCCACTTATTCCCTTTGAAGACATCATGTAGACATTCTGTGCTGTTGAAGGAAGGCCCCTGAAATCCAGTACACTTGACTGGAAGTTTTCTAGAGAGTTGCTCTTTCCCTTTCTTGGTTTGGCAAAATTCAGCTTTGCCGTTAGCATAAAGTCATTGTTGGAACAAATCTCTCTATATGTTCCTTTTGGATGAGATCCATATTGATTTATTTCCCCAAATGTATTACAAAAGATGGTCAACAAATACATTATAAAAGTTAAACATACCACAGATATCATAGGTGAGTGAAGCAGCTTTTGATGGTGTGTACCTTTGTTGATGGAAGAGCCTTGACTTTGCAGACTTAATATCAGAATTTCTGGGTTTACATTAGGGATGTGCCCGAAGCCGAATACCCTATTCGGAAAGGCACGAATAACGGATTCATCCGAATAATATAAAAAATATTAGTTTGACTGATAATCCAAGAAACAAGCATAAAGCAACATTGAAAAATGAACATATTCTAAATTACAATGAATTTATGAATCTGTGCAGCCAATATTTCTACAGTGTAAACCTTATGAAGGAAAATGCACACGGTGTTTCAGATCAGACGGCCGCGGTCTTGACTCCATTTGTGGTCTCTGTAAATTGAGCGCGTCTAGAGCTTGTCAAGTGTAATATTAACTAAGATACGACATCATGTCCACTTTCCACTTCTTGAAATGTCTATGTTAATGTTTCACACGATTCCCATGTATTTATTTATAGCCTAAACCTGAGCGCAGCATTAAATTCCTTACCTGAAGTGATGATTTCACGTCGGAGCTCATCTGTCTGTCTTTTAAAGTTGACCACATTTATAATCACATCAGCGATTAAGGTTATTATCTGGTTAAGACTTTTTTCTGAAAAAAGTTAAAATGCTCCATAAAAGGTTTAAATGCTCCATATAGTATTCATCTATTTGGAATATTCCTGCTTATGTAAAACAAACAAACTGAAACTTGCTGTCTTTTTAGGGCCCAAGCACTGAAAGTGTGGAGACCCTATTGTTCATCTAAGGATTCTTCTTCTTTTCAAGGTTTTCGGTACTTTTGGGCACCCGTCATGGGCATGTAGAGGGGGCTCTGTAGTGCCACCTAGAAAATGGGCATGTTCGGGGGGCTTTGTAGCACATCCCTTTTGAGCTACAGTCACCAAACTTTGTACACATATAGATCTCATCAAACCGGACAACTTTAATGCTGACAGTCATAAGCTCCGCCCAACGGGAAGTCGGCTATTTTGGATTGTTTAAAAAATGCATGCTCTGGAATTTGAAAAACTTCTCCGATGCTAAATTGCAAACAGATTTTTGATATATGAACAGTGTTGCCATGGCGATGCGATAAAATGTAAAATAAAAAAAAAAATGGAAAACAGGAAGTGTCTGATATCTTCTGTGTGCATTGTGTGATTTACATAAAAATTGAGCCGTATGTTTGGCCACGCGGGCTGATCACATTGATGTGGCTATTGTGGGTCATGGGCGTAGCGCCACCAACTAGCAGAAGGAAGTGTGGCACTTTTAACAGACTTTGAAATGTTTACCTGAATTGCTTCAATTTGTTTTTAGAATAATGTCAAGACACTGCTGATGGAAAATTCTCAAGGGATTCTTGATATCTAAAATAGCGTTGCCATGACAATGCATTAAATGTCATTATTCCTTTTTATGTATATTCAAATCTTTTAGAGGTACTTGGCATGCTTGAATTTTCAGGATATTTTGCACACACATAAGAGTTGTCAGCCATTAGGCTTGGGCAAATGTTAACACATGGGCGTGGGCTGGGGAGCTCTGTAGCGCCACCTTTTGACAAAAGTGGTGGGGTCAGTTTCTTCTACAGTCACCAAACTTGCTACATATATTGTTCTCATCAGGCTGGACAACTTCCAAAATTTCCGTCATTAACTCCGCCCAACAGGAAGTCCGCCATTTTGGATTGAATGTGCATTTATTTATTTATTTTTTTTTTTGCAGGCCCTGAAGTTTTGAATACTCCTCCTAGGGTATTTATGTGACTGGCACCAAACTTAGGCAACATTATGCCAAGACATTGAAGATGATTTGAACAGATGTTTGATGTATCGAATGTTGTTGCCATGGCGACGCAATAAATTAATGTCTAAAATTGGGAAACAGGAAATGTCTCATATCTTATGCGTGTGATTTAGATCAAAATTGACCTGTATGTTTGGTCTTGGGGGCTGATCACATGGATGTGGCTATTGTTTGTCACAGTCGTAGCACCACCAACTGGTGGCAGTAAGTATATCACTTATAACAGGCTTTGAAATAGCCCTCTTGTTTTTACCTGAATAATGTCATGACACTGCAGATGTAAAATTGTTAAGCGATTTTTGATATCTCAAATAGTGTTACCATGGCAACACATTCAATATTATTATTCCTTTCTTCATATATTTGGGTGTTTTGAGGCACTTAGCATGCTTAACTTTTCATGACATTCGGCACATACATCGGAGTTGTTGGCCATTAGGCCTGGGCAAAAGTTAACACATGGGTGTGCCTGGGGGGCTCTGTAGTGCCACCTTTTGACTAAAATGGTGGGGTCAGTTTCACCTACAGTCACCAAACTTGGTACATATATTGTTCTCATCAAGCCGGACAACTTTCAAAATGAGTCAATAGCTCCGCCCAACAGGAAGTTGGCCATTTTGGATTGAATTTGGATTTTTTTTTTAAATGCAGTCCCTGAACTTTTAAATACTCCTCCTAGGGGATTAATGTGACTGGCACCAAATGTTGGCAACATTATGCCAAGACATTGAAGATGCTAAGTTGTAAATGGATTTTTGATATACTGAATGGTGTTGCCATGGTGAGGCATTAAATTAATGGCAAAAATAGGGAAACAGGAAGTTTCTCATATCTTCTGCATGCATTGTGTGATTTAGAACAAAACTGGGCTGCATGTTTGATAAATGGGAGCTGATCACAGGGATGTGTCTATTGTGGGTCACAGTGATAGCACCACCAACTGGCAGCAGGGAGTGTTGCATTTAAAACAGATTTTGAAATAGTCATCTTACATTTACCCAAATCATTTCAAAATGGTTTAAAATACTGTTAAGAGACAAATGCATGTGTTCACCTTGCATTGTTTTCCCAAAAGTCACTGGGTGGAAACAGACCCATGGTGCTTGGGCCCGTCATCGCTGCTTGCAGCTATAATTATTCTTTCAAGGTTTTCGGTACTTTTGGGGTACTTAACATGCATGAAAACTCTCTGTAGCACCCCCATTTTCACCTACAGTCACCAAAATTGGTACATATATAGTTATCATTAAGCCGAACAACTTTCATACTCACAGTCATTAGCTCTGCCCAGCAGGAAGTCGACCATTTTGGATTTTCTGAATATTGCGGTCTCTGAACTTTAAATACTCCTCCTAGAGGATTCATGAGACTGTCACCACTTTTTGACAACATTATGCCAAGACATTGAAAATGCTAAATTGCGAACAGATGTTTGATATATCGGATGTTGTTACCATGGCGAGACATTAAATTAATGGCTAAAAATGGGAAACAGGAAGTGTCTCATATCTTCTGTGTGCAATGTGGGATTTAGATCAAAATTGATATGCATGTTTACTCTTGGGGGCTAATCACATGGACGTGACTAATTTGGTTCATGGTCATAGCACCACCACCTGGTAGCAGGAAGTGTTTAAAATAGTTATAAACAGACTTTAAAATAGTCCTCTTATATTTATCCAAATTGCTTCAAAATTGTTTAGAATAATGTCAAATGCCTAATGCATGTGCCCACCTTGCATTGTTTTCCGAAAGCCCCGATTGAAAATGGACCCATGGTGCTTGGGTCTGTCATCGCTGCTTGCAGCTATATTTTCTTCTTGTTCTTTTTTAAACTGTGCTAAATTTGAGAAGGTTAAGTGTTCTGGAGTTTTGAAAAGGCACTGTATAAATTTAACATTATTATTATTATTATTTAAATGAATAATGGAGTCCTATCGTAAAAATTCCTAGACTTACGGGACTTTCACCTGTTTGTAGGCTATATTGATGTGGCCAACAAATTCAGCTTCATCTGGTAAGAAAAAAAATTATAATTTAATTAAATAATAACTGTATAATAATAATAGTAATAATAATAATTAGGCTGTTATTATGAAAAGGCATACACAAAGCATATTTTATTAATAGAAACTATAAACGTAAGAGTAACATTTAAAAATGGGCGCTTGATTTAGTTTTAATGCACTTCCGGTTTAAGTCCCACCCACACCCAGTTCCATCCGAATACAGAGACAGATAATTCTGTAATATGAACAAATACTGATACAGATAATGGCTTCGCTGCACATCCCTAGTTTACATACTGGTAAACATTTAGACCAGTTCAAATAACTTGTTTGTGTCTTGTAGGATTCGTATCAAAGATCTTATATTTTGACTTACGCCTATATATGTCTATTTGTACAGTAAGAGACCAGAAAAATTCAATGCAAAGCTCTTCCTTCACAGACAAGAAAAAAAAAATTAATTCTGATTTAAAGGAATATTCTAGGTTAAATACAAGTGAGTGTTGACAAATAAAAAAATAATTTGATACAAAAACAAAAAAATGCATTGACAGTTAGTCACTTACAATGAAAGTCAATGGAAAGCATACAACAGTGGCCCCATAAACTTACACTGTAAATGTATTTTTGTACACGTACATGACAGCATGTCACAGACATTTAACCTGGAACATTCCTTTAACGCTGCCAGTTATAATCATCAAGTTTATCGAAACTTCAAGTGCATGACAAACATTTCATTTGTGAAAAGGGAAAATATACAGGCATCTCTCAACTTCTGCCCTGCAAAAAACAGACTTGTGGATTCTTTGATCTTGTAATAAGGCACTGCTTATTAGAACTGTGAAAAGCAGGAGAGATCTGTAAAAAAAACAATGCGAGAAAGTAAAATAAAATATAACCACTCTGATCTGACCATGCACCGAATAGATTTAAACACTCTTTTGTAGAAGTTATAGAATACATACATTTATATATATATTTATATATGAAAACTCTTATGTACAGCTCAAAGTCCAACGTTATAGCACTGTCATACGTTTGCATGCGCCAAATGCAAGTCACATTTCTGAAGTGTGAATGAAGCCTCCCTCAGGAGGATTTATATCTATATACAGCTTTTAACGCTCAGATGAGACGCCATCATCCCACTCAAGCTTCGCCCTTCAAACTCCGGACACCCCTATTCTGCAGTCAGATAGATGGGGCCAGCTTTGTCTGTGCCCCTCAGTGTGAGGTAGCAGTTCTCAGTGCAAAAAGGATTATAAAAAGAGGGTTGGTGCGGTGTTAGTCACTGAGCCGCCTAAAGGATGCATTATCGCTCAGGATGGGATCGAGCATATACTTGTGTCCATTGGCTAATAGAGTCTGTGTAAGCTCGGACCCAATGTCACAGTCCACACCAGACGGGAGCTTTACTGGACGATGGTAGTCCTCTTCAAGAGAGGGAAGTGTGCATGTCCTGTTCACCAACAATTCTGAGTGAGAGGAAGTGAGAGAGATTAGAAATGTCAAGGAAGTGGGGTCACTGCCGTCCTGAAATGAAGAATGGGTCACAATGCTTGACTAGTTGTCCAATAACCAACTAATGATTAAAGAGGTTGACACAAGAACGCATCTTATGTAAACACCCCCCTACGAAACACATCCAATTGGAGTCAGGTGAACCCGAAACCAGCCTAGTTATAATCCTTAAAGCTGAAGTATGTAATTTCTGCACCAGTAGCACCACCAAACGGAATTTTCAAAACAGCTTTCTGAATACGACCCCCCCCCCCATCTGCCACTGGTCAAACAAAGAGATAGTCCCGCACCCAATGCCATTGGTTAAGTAATGTTGTCGGGGAGGGTCTAAGTGGGTTGCTCAAAACAAACAAAGGAATTTTCAAAGACAAAGTGCTTAGTTTTCGAGAAAATTAACCTATGAATTCTAACCCTAATCTAACCCTAACTTTAACCTAACCCTAATGTACTTACAGTTGTCTCTGCATATTAAGCTGGATAGGAGAAAGTATTTTAACACAGAAAAAGTTATATACTTCAGCTTTTTTGCAAATCCCTACCTAAATCTGAGGAACCTTATCACTATATTACTTAAAATGTTAAAGTGAAAATCACTAACCCAATGTAAATCAATCCACAGCACTAGTAGGACAGATTAACGTGCATGTTTTCACCAAGTGACGGTGGAAATAGAGGAGTTCTCTTGATTTATGAGACAAGGCCGACTCTTCTAGGACTATAGCTATGGCACAGCCAAGAAATTCAAAAAGTGTCAGTGAAGGATTAATTATCTGTTTCCTTCCTCGTTCTCACCTTTTCGGTCATTGTACTTGTGTGATGAGGGTGATATCGTCACCCTGTCATGGTTGGTTGGAAAGATGGGAGTTTGGCTGTCTTTACTGACCCCGTTGGGTGTGCCATTGCAGTGTGGTTCGCCAATGGTTTGGCTAGTGAAGGTTGACAGTTGGTGTGTCTTCTGGTATTCTAGACCTAAAGGGGGCGCTATCCCCTGAGGGAGGTAGTTACAGTGTGTGAAGTAGCTGGTGCCATTTTCCAAACAGTCCGTGCACAGGACTGGACCATCGTAACCTAAGTTAAAGGCAAATGTTAATCTATGATGTCTTTTGCAAAGATCATATAAAATAATTATGTTGATTTGAATTTGTTGAACTTTGTGGCAAATAATATTTGCAATGTATTTAAAGTGCAACCTTAAAGTGACAATTAAAAATGTATTTTCTGTTTTTAGCTATAAGCAGGCCCACAAAATCTGTGGCCACAGAATTGCAATGTGAATCATTTCTAATGCTGCATGTTTGTTAGTTTGGCTAATCTGATTAATCAGATTTCAAATATCAGTTAAAGTGTAGTGCTCTTATCTTTACATCTTTTACCATGTTTAAATTTATTCTACAGACTTCCTTAAAAAAAAAAAATGCACAGAAAATCTTAAAATTCTTTCTGGGCCTGGTTTTAAGCGAATGTAGTGTTTATGCACCATTGTTATCTATGCGTCCGTTGGGTTGAGATCCACCATTGGACTCCACTCGTATACACACATCCTGTCTCTCTGATAAAGTGCCCTGAGAGGACAGGTAACTTGGGACATCAGGAGGGACAATGGTCTCATCTGTAAGAGGCAAGACCTAAAGGTTATAAAGCCTTGCCATGTAAAAAAATAAAATACATAGTCCTGCAAAACATGCCAAGCCCTAAACAAATATAATGAGTGAAACTACGCACCTGTGTTTACACTGCAATCCTCACTCTTCTTCCTAGTCTGGTAGATAATACACACCCACACCAGCGATGTCACCACAATGCTGGTCACCACGGCGATAACAATGATTCCCACAGTAACGGTGCTGGGACTTGAAAATGGTGCGCACTCTTCAAAGCGTTGATAAACATTCAGTTGGCATTGAGCGCGTTCCGTGCCGAGTGTGTTGGACATGACACAGGTGTAGTGTCCGGCATCTTCTAAGATGGTGCTACTGATCACCAAGAGCTGGTTTCCAGGGGTGAAGTAGTGACGGTCACTGGGTTGAAGAGGCTCCTCCCCCTTTAGCCAGGTGATGCGAGGAGGCGGGCTGCCTAAAGCCTTGCACTGCAGCGCAACAGTTTCGCCCACCACCGCACTCCGATCCTCCATTTCCTGTGCCAAGTGAGGGGTCTCTGCAAGAAGATAGTCTAGTAGTTAAATATCTGAGCTTGTTACCACAAGGTTACACCGTTTGCACCATTTAACAAGACACAAACCAAGCTTCAGAAGGATTAACCCTATTGCTTAATGCAATGATTATTGTAGTCTAGTAGTTAAAGATCTGAGCTTATTACCACAAGGTTGCAGGTTCACATCCTATAATAGGCAAGGGATGGACATGGACATGATTTAAGTTGCATTTACGTGAGAAAATAGATACCACAAAGTAATACGAGAGTGATGAAACTACTACAGCTATGTAGAAAACTGGTTGCCAGGGACAAAAGTCAAATATACAATTTAGTGATCATTATACAAAATTATTACACAGGTCTGTGGAATACTTGATTCTGATTGGTCAATATCACCATCTAACGGTCTGATGTTTCTGAGTTACAAAATTACATCCAGGGATTAAGACATGTCAGACAGGTCTTCCAGGTTTGTGAGTCATCTTTCCTACTTCTCGTATCACACTGCAACATCTACAAGTAAGCTAATCAATTTAAACTCTTATCAATGTTCCATGTCCATTTATTTAAATTTTTATTTAAATAACATTTAATTTGACATTTGCAAAATAAACACCAACGGAATAGCTGGAATTTAGCTGTTCAGTGATTTCTTTCTTCTCACATGTAATTTAAACAGATAATTTAAACAACATGATTCCAATGCAAATTAATAGTTCATGTCCATTTATTTCTTTATTTGGCTAGTAGCCGTGTAATAAGTGGGATAATGTACAGTCAGCCAGTTGTTATCGCAAAATAAACCCCTTCAAGGTGCTTCGCGTCGGTGTCTTAAGTCGGGGTTTATTTTGCAATAACAACCGGCTGACTGTATATTTTCCCTTACACAACTGACCGCAAAATGCAGCAATCAGAAAGAAGATACAGCATACACAGCCACACAATACTAGATTTTACAAGTCATGGAAGATTACTCAAAAAACCCTCGTCAGTCTGGCTTAGACCTACTATTCCACACAATGTATGCATTAAAATAATTACACATAGTCTAATGGCTCTATTTTTGCCATGCAATTACTAGGTTGAGAGCAGAGCTAAGAAATATTCAAAAAATACCACTGTGTGAGCCCCCTGCCCTCCTCCTAACCCTTGTGACCTCCTTCATGGCCTTTCACCTTTAACCCAGTATATAAAGCCAGCTGCTTTAGATGAGGGGAAGAAAAAAAAAAACATTCTTACGCAGAAGGGGTTAGCAAAATTCCTACAGCTTTATAAACAAGACCAAATATGAACTCAATATCAGGGAAGCCTACTTAAATTATATTGCATTCATACCTTTCATGGATGTAAATAGGCAGTTGACATGAATTACTTTTGGAAAGCTGGCATGTCCTGCAGAGTGACTGAGTGACTCTAAAACTATTTTAAACAGCATTTGGCTTATTCTTTCTTAATTAGTATGCATGTGGTTTTCATAACCTCCTGTTAATTGAGAAACTAAATGGAGTATATTTGTCCTTTGAAAATTAATTTGTCACACTGTAGGTCCATTTAAAACAAAGTAGTACAGTTAAAATGGTGGGGAAACATAAACGAAATAATGACCAGTCATAGCACCTAAAATATGCACTTTCCCTTAAACAATTATATAAAGTTGAACCTAATATCGTGATGTTGTTTTAAAAAAACATTGATATATGTTATGCATCAATTCCCACATACAATTGAAAGCATATATGAAAAATGTTTGGAAAGAAGACATTATGAAAATCCTATTTGGTGCATCTTGAGAGACACTCCCTTACCTAGCACCGTGAGAGTGACGTTAGCCGAGATCATGCCTGCCGTGTTTTTTGCCGTGCAGCTGTACACGCCCATATCCTCGGGCTTCACGTCCATGATGAAGAAGACATCATCATCAGGCATCACACGCATGCGGCGCTCTCGAGCAGCAGGAAAATCCGTACCGCCATCTTTCTGCCACGCCACCTGGGGGGTCGGATGTCCTTCTGCAGCACACTCCAACCGAGCCTTTGTGCCGGTACGGATCGTGATGTCACGTGGGGTCTTCACGAATGAAGGCAGCACTGTGACCATAAACAGAGAGCAAGAAAGGGAAATTAGTCGTAGCAAGGTTTATTCCCATCATGTTGCTACATCAGCACCAAACAAGCCTAGCATTCATAGCTGTGACTAACTCAATTGGCGATAGGAAATGCCTCTCCAAATCAAGCCATGAAACCAAAAATGCCAGAGGACAATCAATTCGCATCTGTTGCTCAAACTGACAAGGCATGTAATTAGAGTGTACTGTAACACAGATATGGAGCTAAAACATTTTTTCATAATTGCAGTAGCAAAAAACACTTTGGTGGGCAATGCAAAGCAGAAGCAAGCAAAACAAAAAATCAATGTTAATTTCATTCTGTTTCAAAGCTGGTCGATAAAACTGGTGGTACCAGTTGACCTCAACTGGTAGAGCATAACACTAGCAACACAAATGGTATGGGTTTGGTTTCCAGGGTAATGCACAGGCTAATGAAATATACATCTTAAATGGATAAAATCATCTGCTATATCTTTAAATGTGATGTTAATGAGAGGTAGAGTTACACAATGGTTCAACTGGAATTATGTACATTTCAGCACATACATTTAGTTCTAAAACATAATCTAATGTGTTTAAACCTGTATTTATCATGTAACTTAAGTCATTCTAATCCTGCTCTAGAGAATTTTTAAATATTGGATGATGGCCATTTTTTACTGGTGTGATTTTGCATTTTCAACTGCAAAGGAACACATATCTTCTACCCAACATTAAAAAAAAATGGAAATTAAGACTGAAACATCATTTATCATAACACTAATTTAAAGAATTCTTAAGGTGTCTTTACACAGCAGAGATAAGGCTGCTCTGTGTCTGCTCAAAATTCTGTGTATTCATAATTTTATATTTAAAACATTAATCTGATAACATTGTAAATGCATTTATGCCACCTATGAGCAGCATTAAACAGTTTGTGTAAATACATCTAAATGCTACTTAAGATGCAGCTTCTGTGCCACCTTTGTATTGTAAAGATGGCTTAAAAGTATAACATACTGTATAGTTAAAAACGGGTTAAATTGGGATTTGAGGGGAAACCCGAACATCCCAACCCCACTGTCTGAACAAGGAGAAGTTAAGCAGAATGTTCAAAGCCTTCCTCACTTTCACCATTCGTTCACTTTCATTGCATCTTTTAAATGGTGAATGGTGACTGAGGCTAACACTCTGTTTTCGGTCATTGTACTTGTGTGATGAAGCTATCTCCTCCTGTGTACCATGGAGGAAAGAAATTTCTATAATTTTGAGTGAGAATGTTTTGAAATGAGAATTTTTTTTATTAAACCCTACCTTTAAGATGCAAGAGTAAAACGTACCATTCACAGTGACGCGGGCCTTATTAGAGTAGGAGGAGCCAAAGTGATTACTGATGATGCACTGGTAGCGGCCCTCGTGGTTAAAAGTGACATGCCGGAGGTGGAGGATGGTGGTGTACTCCATCACCCCTCCATCACTGGCCCGAACATGGGTGAAGTTTTCCACCTCAGCTTGGCGCAGGGTCTCCTGGTCCTTACGCCAGGTGAAGGTCATGGGCGAGCTACTGCTGCTGGCGGCCGTGCAGGTGAGACGGACATCTTTTCCTAATACTGCCGCTGTGGTCACAGGGTTGACAGTGATCTGAGGTTTTGGAAGGTCATCTGAATAGAAGCAGACACATCCATGCATTTTAATGTAGTCAGCTGGTCATTACTGCAAAATAACAAATTGTGCACATACGCATATAGACACTAACAGTTCTTAAGTGTCTTGTTCTCTATCCACTTGTATAAAATACCTGAACTAATAAATGTAGCAATAAAAAGTTGTAAAACCTATTATTAAAATTGGTATTCTTTATTAATTTAAAGAACATTTGACCATAGGCAAACTGCCGTAGTCTATGAAAGTAGCACAGAACAATGCTTACCACAAACAAAGCTCTGCGGTGGAGCCTGGTAGATGCTGGTGCCCTTTAAGCTCTCTGGGTGTGCACATGTGGCCTGAACGCCCAGCTTCAGCCCTCGGATCACCAGCCACTCTGGAAACCAGTGCAGCTGACAGTCGCACAGAAAACTATCACTCTGAATATGACTGGAAAAGATTGAGAGAAAAAGATCAGTAAACCAAATTAGAGTTATAGAAGGCACTTAAAGTGTAGAATATTGTTATTGAGAAACAATATAACTGGATGAGTGGTGAGAATGAAAGTATTTAAAGTGACTCACAGGTAGCGCAGGTTCTTCATCTTGTTGAATGCCTCAGGTTGGATGGAGCGGATGGCATTTTCCCCCAAGTTCCTGTTGAGAGATTAAACAGGACCCTCAGGCATGACCGAAAGAGGACATGGGAATGTTCACACAGCTGTTGCAGTTGCATGCAATACTGGGCCTTTGCCTATTTTTATACGAGATAACTTTGAACAAGGTGGAAACACCCAAATGTATCGGACATGGAGTTACAGAGTCTGCAGAAGTGCTTAAAAATTCAATTTATTCTATGAAACTGACCATATGCTTCATAACAGTGTTCCTGTGCAAGTTAAAGCTGGCTCTAACGAGACAAGAGCAGCTGGCCTTGCAAACTACCCGTCCTCTCCTTTTACAAAGACGCTATTAAATTGCTAGCAGCCCTCTTAAGCATTTACTTTTGGCAGCCACTGTAGGGGCCAAATGGCATTGTGGGATACTCACAGGTGCTCGAGAGCCTCCAGGCCCGAGAAGGCTTTCTTGGACACCGACTTGATCTTGTTTCCAAACAGAGAACTGCCATTGCCAGATGTCCAGGGTGCGATAAATAAGGGAAAAAGAGAGAGAGGGTGAGGAAAAGGAAAAGGGATGAGAATGAGAGAGAGAGAGAGAGCACACAATTACTCGGCAGCCAGGATTTTAACTCGGACTAAAACAGGTGAACATATTACCCCAGTCTTGGAGTCCTTGCACTGGCTCCCTGTTAAGTATCGGGTCGACTTTAAAGTTCTCACGCTTACATATAATGCACTTCATGGTCTAGCTCCCAATTATCTTTCAGACCTTCTAATTAATTATACTCCAAAGCATAACCTTCGTTCGACTGAGCATGACCTTTTAGTAGTCCCTCAAACACGCATGCGCTCAATGGGTGATAGGGCATTCTCAAATTACGCTTCTAGGCTGTGGAATTTATTTCCAGTTGACATTTGTGTGTCAAAGTCTCTTGGTATTTTCAAATCTTGCCTAAAAACCCATTTTTTTAAGTTGGCTTTCAGTTTATGTTTACGTAGTGTTTGATTCACTTTTATTGTATATGTGTGTATTTTTATTCTATGGTTATGTGTATTGTTGTTGTTTTTGGGTTGTTCTTACTTATGTAAAGCGCTTTGAGAAGCCACTTTTAAAGACGCAATACAAAATAAAAGTTTATAATTATTATAATTAGTTCAGTTGAATCTGATAAGGAGGGATTGTGGAATTGGAAATCCGAACTGTGTAGAGATTAGGAGGCGGTGAGGAATCAGGGCCCAGCGCAGCTCTTCAAAGTTTACTTTTATCTTTTTTTAAATTTAATAGCGATGACAGGGTGGAGCCCAAGCCTGAGGTCACATGAAAAGGAGCTTCAGTGGTTGGTGGACAACACAGCTTGTAAAGTAATAAAAGTGGCCTTGTCAAGGTAGTGATTCAAATCAGAATGAGCTGTTTGCCCCCTTGCAGGAGCTAATCCTGCTCGTTCTTCAAAAGCAGCCACACGCACGCACGCTATGGCAAAGGCAAAAAGGTAACAGGCTCCTATGGGGATAAAACCCCCTCCCAGATGACACAACTTCCACCCTTAATCATGTTGGACCAAAACAAGCTCAAGATAATGCACTTCCTGTCTATAGTAAAGATGTCAAAAGATGTCAACATTGAAATGATTTTGCAAATAGGACAGCCCTAGAATGGCCAACTTCCTGGCAAGTGCCCTGACTACTGAACTAGGGAGCTGACTGACAAACACCCTGGGAACTATTCTAAGACTGCTATGTCTTAAGTGCAGTGCTATGCGATATAAGCATGAAGTCAGTGGGCATGGCCATGAAGTCTTGGTATTTTCATGCAAGTATGTGCGCTAAGGCATTAGTGTGTTGGCGAAATTGCACGTGCAAAGTGTGAATGGGTTTGGTCAAGTGCAGTTTATTCTGAGTCTTCTCCGGTTATTGCGCTGCCAGCATCCTATTATATTTTCCATTCCCTGTCAAGCAACGTCAATACAAATGAAGACAACCCAATCATAAATATTTGGTTGTGTAAATGGGCTGTATGCAATGCATTAGAAGAATAAAAATTTGGAACATTTGTGTCTTACGTTCTTTTGCACATTAACTATGTCCTTGTTGAATCTCAGGCATATTTTTATGAAACTCCTTACATATGCATGGAAGATGTGGTGCTTGTCAGGACTAACTGGATGGAGGCTGTGTTAAATTATACAGAATGTAAGTATAAATAATCATATTGATCATGGCGCCTAGCGGTGAGTTTATTCAATATGTGCTTATAGGAATCCACACTGTGTGAATCACCCTAGTCAGTCTCCAACGCACAAAGCCCAACCACTACTGTGTCTGTCAGCAGTCTTATAGTCTGTGTGTGTGCGACAGCATCTGTCATCTCCTGCAAGACTAAGACATCACCTCCACTCATCTCCTCTGGTCCCCCACCATTTCTGGACCCTCCAAGCAGTCTAGGGCCCTGTGCTATCATGCCAACCTCATAATTCAAAATGCCCAGTCTCTGGCGGACGATGCCGACAAAACTGCAGTTCCATTAAAATAACTAAATCTGTGGACATGCATCCACGGAATATGGGCTTAAAGGAATAGTTCACCCAAAAAATGAAAATTCTGTCATCATAATGGGCGAGCTACCCCTTTAAAATGCAAGCAAATCATTATCAATCAAAAAGAGACATGGACACTCTTCTGTTCATAACTATCGGAATGACCACAATCCATGTCCTGTGGTAACAAAACGGCAGAAAACACTTTGAGGTTGAGTGCATCAGTCTCTCATTCTCTCTCACATATTCCCATGATGGGTGAATATGTTTTTTGGCAGGGTGGCTGGTAGGATTTGGCCAGGGTTGTGCATCAACAGGCGGCTTCCGCAGATTTACGAACCTCTGCTCCCGTAACAAAAGGCACAGGGCGAGGCGTTTGATGTGTGTGAACGCACCCCCTCCTCTGCCCCCCTCCCATTTTACGCTTTCAATGATTCTATCACTAAAGCCAAAGAATAGAGCTCATATACAGGTGCATCTCAATAAATTAGAATGTCGTGGAAAAGTTCATTTATTTCAGTAATTCAACTAAAATTGTGAAACTCGTATTAAATAAATTCAGTGCACACAGACTGAAGTAGTTTAAGTCTTTGGTTCTTTTAATTGTGATGATTTTGGCTCACATTTAACAAAAACCCACCAATTCACTATCTCAACAAATTAGAATTCATCATAAGACCAATAAAAAATTTTTTTTAGTGAATTGTTGGCCTTCTGGAAAGTATGTTCATTTACTGTATATGTACTCAATACTTGGTAGGGGCTCCTTTTGCTTTAATTACTGCCTCAATTCGGCGTGGCATGGAGGTGATCAGTTTGTGGCACTGCTGAGGTGGTATGGAAGCCCAGGTTTCTTTGACAGTGGCCTTCAGCTCATCTGCATTTTTTGGTCTCTTGTTTCTCATTTTCCTCTTGACAATACCCCATAGATTCTCTATGGGGTTCAGGTCTGGTGAGTTTGCTGGCCAGTCAAGCACACCAACACCATGGTCATTTAACCAACTTTTGGTGCTTTTGGCAGTGTGGGCAGGTGCCAAATCCTGCTGGAAAATGAAATCAGCATCTTTAAAAAGCTGGTCAGCAGAAGGAAGCATGAAGTGCTCCAAAACTTCTTGGTAAATGGGTGCAGTGACTTTGGTTTTCAAAAAACACAATGGACCAACACCAGCAGATGACATTGCACCCCAAATCATCACAGACTGTGGAAACTTAACACTGGACTTCAAGCAACTTGGGCTTTGAGCTTCTCCACCCTTCCTCCAGACTCTAGGACCTTGGTTTCTAAATGAAATACAAAACTTGCTCTCATTTGAAAAGAGGACTTTGGACCACTGGGCAACAGTCCAGTTCTTCTTCTCCTTAGCCCAGGTAAGATGCCTCTGACGTTGTCTGTGGTTCAGGAGTGGCTTAACAAGAGGAATACGACAACTGTAGCCAAATTCCTTGACACGTGTGTGTGTGGAGGCTCTTGATGCCTTGACTCCAGCCTCAGTCCATTCCTTGTGAAGTTCACCCAAATTCTTGAATCGATTTTGCTTGACAATCCTCATAAGGCTGCGGTTCTCTCGGTTGGTTGTGCGTCTTTTTCTTCCACACTTTTTCCTTCCACTCAACTTTCTGTTAACATGCTTGGATACAGCACTCTGTGAACAGCCAGCTTCTTTGGCAATGAATGTTTGAGGCTTACCCTCCTTGTGAAGGGTGTCAATTATTGTCTTCTGGACAACTGTGACATCAACAGTCTTCCCCATGATTGTGTAGCCTAGTGAACCAAACTGAGAGACCATATTGAAGGCTCAGGAAACCTTTGCAGGTGTTTTGAGTTGATTAGCTGATTGGCATGTCACCACATTCTAATTTGTTGAGATAGTGAATTGGTGGGTTTTTGTTAAATGTGAGCCAAAATCATCACAATTAAAAGAACCAAAGACTTAAACTACTTCAGTCTGTGTGCACTGAATTTATTTAATACACGAGTTTCACAATTTGAGTTGAATTACTGAAATAAATGAACTTTTCCACGACATTCTAATTTATTGAGATGCACCTGTATATCGGCCAATAAAGTTTGCCCCAGTGCTCATATTCAATTCACCTTTGCCTCCACCTAAGGCATGCTTTGTCCCAAATCCACACATGAAAATGGGGTATATGAACTCAAATTTGTATGTTATGAGGATAAGTGTGACCTGATAGAAGAACAATGGACCTTAAGCCTGGTGCACACTGTACAATTTTTACGATCCTTTACGAATGTTTCTTGTCAGACTGTATGATATTATCCAAGTGAGATCTTGGGTAAAATCCATGGCACACTGTGCAACATTGTCAGACTGTCGTAGCCAAGACTTTGGTCCCAATCGTTCCAATTTACAGCGCTTACTGGGTGTTTTATCGGGCTGTCGTAGGAGCAGGCACACTGCACGACTGCAACACAAAATTTGAGACACTGCCAGAACTTTGGCGGTGACAAAGATTTAACGCATTGGCCGTTGGTGAATATGTTATACTAAGCGATCAAAGACTGCAGATTTTGCCTTATGACGAGATGAATCTTTTAAGATTCCCAAAATTTGACTCAGGCCTCAAAAGTTTGGCCAAAATCGTACAGTGTGAACCTGGCTTTAGTCAGATTAGATGCAATATTTAATTTGATGAAAATGAAAAGGAAGCTGACATACGGTCATTTTCAACGTGTTGCACCATGTGTCTTGGTGTTGATCATGAAAGTTCTGCAAGCCAGTTTACTCTGCAGCCATCTTGGTAACAAAACTGGGCAGATGTTTTCAACATAACTCTATCACCCCCTTAAGTACTGAGGATTGTTCCCACCACAGAAATGCAAGAATGCATGTTAAGCATGTTCAAACGGACCATGCGTTTGCAATGTGCTGGCCAAACACTCGCTTCCAAATTCACGTACTTGCGTAAAGTATGTTTCTGACCTTGTACTGTCTCTGAACGTTTTCATTCATGTCAAGGTCCATGGCAGGCGAAACATGCATGAGCTTAGCACATCCTTAGAGACCAAAGGCTCAGACCAATCCCACATCAATGTAAGAGTAAGAAGGCCCAAAATTGAGGTAAAGAGTTGGAGCTGGTGTTAGAGATAGAAGAAAGAGGGCTGATACTCACAGCTTGTTAAGGTTTTCAAGCCCAGTCAAGGCCCCATTGGTGTCCTCTATAGTGCCAGAGATGTCATTATGGTCCAGCTCCCTGCAGAGAGAAAAAGAAAGAGATTAAGAAAGAAAGACAGAAAGCATGAAGAATTGCTTGTCCATGAACCGTTGGCAGACATTCGGCAGTGGTAGAAGCTGCCCTCAGCACCTGATTATTTCGACAACAATTTTTCTTTCTTGCCTTCACACTCACTCTCTCTCTCTTTGCCAGTCAAGCACATTCTTTCCTTTGTGAATTGTGACTTGAAGGAGCGTAGCAACGCACAGGCTAATGCATGAATAATGCATGACAACTGAAAGCGACTTGCACAAACAAAAGCCCTTCATACAGATGCACACGCACTCACTCTGACAGCCGTTTGAATCCATCACCGAACCAAATGTGCTGGCAGGTAAGGGTACATGGGCACATCCCATAATGCAACTGCAGACAAAGCACAGACAAGCCCGAACAGTTCTTGTGGCTTGCCTACACGGTTCAAACTTTTTTACTTTCTGACGCCAGGTTCACACATCCTCCGTGAGCGAGGCGTGAGTGGCGTGTTTCTGTTTCGGTGCCCATATTAACAGATGACACTGTTTACACTGCAAGCGCGAGTTGCGAGGTGACGCATCCCAGAAGCAGCAGTGAGCAGATAGTTTCGGCGTTGAGCCTATATTTGCCGTGCGGCTCATGCTAAGCTCAATGGCTCTGGGTGCAGTACAACATTAAAATAATCAGGAGATTATTTATTAAAGACACAAAAGCATATCAAAATGATTCAAACCGAACCTATAGTACACTACAATTTATATGTCTGCATGAAAGTAAACTGAATAAAATGACTTAAAGGAAATAATTAATAAACTGCCAGACATTTTGCCATTCTGTGTTTATAGGTGTACAGTATAGACACAACAGTAACCAATCACAACCAAGTGTGCTGATAAAGATGAAGTGCACATGACTACCCACTGTTGTCCTTGAAGCAGCAATAACCTCAGCTTATTATGACCTTATTAAAGAAAAAAATGTGGCATAGGACCCCATAGATAACTTATTTTCTGCGCAGGGGCACTGCTGTTTCTTGCAGAAGAGACGCAGCCAATGTGAACGTCCAACGTGACCACCCCGCTCATGCCTCGCTCACGGAGGATGCGTGAACCCGGCGTGACACTTTGAGTCTCTAAAGAAAACTGGCTTGCTCTCGCGTTTGAATCTTCATTTTTTTTTATTTTTTTTTTATTTTTTTTTTTTTTACATATTTCAACAACACATTGACTACCTAAATAATCAAACAGGCGTATCTTTATGACATGTCACTATGTTTTTTTTTTTCATTATGTACTGTAACATCTATATACCACTGTATACCTTGGAGTACCAATGTAAATAACATGGTAGATATATGAATAAGGTAATTTAATAAAATTATATATCAAAGTACCGTGGTATTACCATCTGATAACATCACTATACCACTGTACAAGCAAAGAGCTTTTTTGTAAGGGGTCACTTTGTATGACACCATTAGAAAGATTGTTCCCGTGGAAAAAGAGTCTTTTGAGGTGAGAGGGTGGAGGGAGCTTGCCAGTTCCCTTTCGGCCCACCACCCCACCATGGCTCTTTCTGTTACTTTTCCTCTATGCCTGGCCCTAGCTGCCAATTTCCTATTCTTTCTGGCTGGCTGCTTGTGAATGAGCCCTGGCTTGTTAATGACAGTAGCCCAGAGGCCCCAAAGCATGACCCCCACTCCCTCGGCTCAAAGATGGTCCGGTTCTGGTCTTTCACACCCGACCAGGGCTCCCCTCACCCGGCCAGAAGCATGCACCAATTAAAACCTTCCCTGCTTCTTTTCAACAGGAGCCCCAGCAAGGCACTAAGGCCATGATTAGATTAGAACTGGCTCAGAGGAGAGCGAGAGAACAAGGAAAGTAGAGAGAGAGGGGGAAAGAAGGCATAAAGGAAATCATGGGATTGGGGGGGGGCACAAAACAGGGGCCTTCACAATTTCACTTCACAGGACCCTTCCCCCCACACTCTGCCCACTGCCAGCAGCACTGAGGGCCGTGTTGTGCCTTGGCTTGTCACCCTACTGTGTAAAAGCCTTCATCTAAGAAAGTCAAGGCAGAATTCTTCTCTCTTTTTGAGAAACTGAAGGAGGGGGGCAAGAAGTAGCGGTTCAGACTTTGTGTGTGTGTCTATAAAAGTCAGATTGGAGAGTTGGTCTCCCATAATGCATTTCACTGTGTGCTTTGGGAGAAAATGAAGAGGCTGCCTCTTCTAAGAAGCCTTGAGCAGGGAGCACATGTGCATCCAACTTTGGTGGGAACCAACAAGCAAACAATGAGGCAAAAACAAAAAGGAAAGAAATGCATTCTCACTAGACCTAATGGCGACTTCACCAATGCCACTAAATCAATCCCTGGCTTCTTCCACACAACAGTTTTAATTGAGAAGCTCCAGTTGTGCTTTCTGAATTCCAACTCCAAGCTGTATTCCTTTATGAATTCTTTTGGACTTTTGCCTCTTTATAGGGATGTCCTGATACCGGTATCGGAATCAGGTCGGATACTGTGCTGACGTACTCATAAAAAAGCTCTGATTCCAAACACTGATACCATTTGACATATGAATGTCATTGCAAATTCGAATTTCATTGCACACAAATGAAAATATGTCCTAAAGTGATTATAAAACGGCAAAGGCTGCTTGTTAATTAAATAAATATTTAGTCTGCATGTGCTGCGTGCTTCAAAGTGAATGTATGAAGCCGGCTGCTCATTCACAGAAAACACCTCAATATGAGCATCATGCGTGCACGTTGTGTAGTAGATGACAGAGAGCAGAACATGCATTCACCTTGAAGCATGGAGCACATACAGACTACATATTTATGTAATTAAATCACAGCCTTTTGCAATTTAATTATCACATTGGGTTAACTAGCGATCTGCTTTTCTGTCATCAAAAACATACAAACTGAAAGAGTTTCAGTTTCGGTTGTCTGCCACAATAAAGGCTCCAACAAATACGACTGAAATATTTTACTACTGTATAGTTATGTAATATTCACTGTAATACTACTACTACTAATACTAATAATAAATAAATATATATATTTAAGCAACATCTCACTTCTGTGATGCTCTGTTGTGAAGCACTTTATTTGACTAAAATAATTCCAGTGTAGTGTTTTGGCCTGTGCTGTGAGGATCTGTATAAAATTACTTTATATGATAAAAATAATGCATTGTAATGCTGAAAATATTATTTATTTTATTTTCATTTGATTACAGTTGCAATTAATTTATTTAATTAGATGCCCTTTTGATGATTAAATTGAATTAAACAGTTATGAAATTCAGAAGAATTAAATGGAGAACAGAATTTGTGAAAAAAAAAAAAAAAAAACATTTCATGCAGTTACTTCTGTTCTTATAAAGAACTTTACCCTTACATTTGCAAAATAATCCTTATTGATAGACAACCTTTACATATTGGTTATTATTTTGTTTTGTTTTTTTCTGACAGCTGACCAATTTTTTTTTTAAATGTGAGCTAAAATTACTTGCTTTTTTTTTTATAATGTCTTTTGTGTAACAGTTGCTGTAACCAATAAAGTTAGCTGGTCAGCTCTCTTGGTTTTGTTTATAGTGATTATTTTTATATCCTTTTTTTGAAATTGGTTTGTGATTTTTGATAATGTTGCAAGGTTGCTGCAGAGTTCTGAAAATCAAATCTAAGACTTAAGACATTTTCCAAGACCCGAACAAATAAAATACCATATCCCCATACCAAAACAAACCCAAACAATCTAAAAATAAATCATGTATCACAGACTCAAACAGGCAGGGCCACACATTCAACATGGCCTTAACATTGCATATCAGTAAAACAGGATAGGATCTACTGTATGCAAGATATGTTTTCCACATATACAGTATATCACATAAAAATTGCTTTATGTAATATTATATAAATAAATACAAATTAGAGGTCGACCAATATTGGATTTTGCTGATATGATAATGTGTTGAAAGGCAATTAATCTGCCAATAGTTTTAAAAATTGGCAGCCCATGTTAAATGTCCTTAGTCTTCCTGTGAAGGGGAGGGCCAGACAGAGGCCACAAGAGTCCAAATTGAATTAAATTCCTGATGCAGTTTTTAACAAAAAAAAAAAAAAAGATTCACAGCACAGAACTTTTAACTTTAAAGGCTGCAATACACCAGGGACTCTTATTTTGAAATGTATGCGCTTCACTGCTTCCAGCTGCTCATTCAAACAGATAAGGGAAATAAAATGTGCACTCCTACAATAATTTACAATGTATTACAATATAAACAATTAAAAGTAAACACTGTCATATTTCATCAACGCTATATCATCAAATGTTGATTATTATGATCAGCTGGAAACACTGACAAGCCCCCGCATGCTTGGACAAAATACAACAGTGCCACGTTTTCACTTTGAAGAACGCAGTGCATGCATTTATTTAATTAAATCATATTCTTTTGAAGTTTGATAATCAGATTAGGTCATATCACGATTCCTGTCTTTCCGCTCCCAAATTTAAGACCTGTTTAAATGATAATTAAGACTTTTGTTGTATCATTTAAGATATTTAAGACTTTTTATGACCTTACATTTCAGAAAACTGATTTTAAGACATTTTAAGACTTAAGGATCTGCAGGAACCCTGTTGAGACAGCTAAAAATTACTTTCTTGATGACTTCTGAGTAACAGCTACTGAAACAATAAACATGCTGTCCACAAATCATTAGTCTCAGTAATATATTTAAAAACTGCAACATTACAAAAATCTAAAACAAAAAACAGGTAGCAGAATCGGTATCAGCGAGTACCAAAAAGCAAAAAATGGTATCAGGACATACCTCTTTATTGGACAGATATAGCAGAGAGTGACAGGAATTATTTGGGCAGAAAATGGGGGAATGGGATCAGGGCAGGCCAGACTCAAACCTGCTTCACCTGCATGAGCACCACAGCAACACATGTCAGAAGTCCATGTGCTCACCACGTTGCCACCACTCCAACATCATCAAATGTTTTTAACATGCATAACAAGACCTAATCTGGATCCTAGAAGCTTTGTTATAGGGAACCACAACTTACAGCGTGCGTAGGGAATTAAGGCCTTTGAAGGCGCCATCTGTGATGTGACTGATGGAATTGTGTCCCAATCGCAGAGAGATCAGATTCACCAGCTTGGTAAAACTGCCCTCGGTCAGCTTCGTCAGGTTATTGTAAGACAGGTTCCTGAAGAGAAAAAACAAAAACAAGAATTGCATTCAAATTTTTTATTTTAATATTTCATTTTGAATTTAATGTAAACTTTTTACACTGGTCCTCTCTTTAAAGTTAACAGGAAACAGTGTTCATAACCCATCTTTTGTATTGTGATGTACAGCTGAAGTCAGAAGTTTACATACACTTAGGTTGAAGTAATTAAAACTCATTTTTTAACCACTCCACAGATTTCATATTAGCAAACTATAGTTTTGGCAAGTCGTTTAAGACATCTTCTTTGTGCATGACAAGTAATTTTTCCAACAATTGTTTACAGACAGATTGTTTCACTTTTAATTGACTATATGACAATTCCAGTGAGTCAGAAGTTTACATACACTAAGTTAACTGTGCCTTTAAGCAGCTTAGAAAATTCCAGAAAATGATGTCAAGCCTTTAGGCAATTAGCCAATTAACTTCTGATAGGCTAATTGAAGTCAATTGGAGGTGTACCTGTGGATGTACTTTAAGGCCTACCTTCAAACTCGGTGCCTCTTTACTTGACATCATGGGAAAATCAAAAGAAATCAGCCAAGATCTCAGAAAAAAAATTGTGGACCTCCACAAGTCTAGTTCATCCTTGGAAGCAATTTTCAAATGCCTGAAGGCACTACGTTCATCTGTACAAACAATAGTACGCAAGTATAAACACCATGGGACCACGCAGCCATCATACCGCTCAGGATGGAGAATTTATTGTGAGAAGCTTGTGGAAGGCTACCCAAAATGTTTGACACAAGTTAAACAATTTAAAGGCAATGCTACCAAATACTAACAAAGTGTATGTAAATTTCTGACCCATGGAGTGTGATGAAAGAAATAAAAGCTGAAATAAATCATTCTCTCTACGACCTTTCACATACTTAAAATAAAGTAGTGATCCTTACTGACCTAAGACAAGAATGAAATATCAGGAACTGTGAAAAACTGAGTTTAAATGTATTAGGTTAAGGTGTATGTAAACTTCTGACTTCAACTGTATATCATATGTTGGGGTGGGACTTGATTTTATCCATCGGGAATAGAATGGATTGTGAAAAAAAATAAATCTCTAGATGACATGAGGATGGGAAGGGTTGAAAACTATATGGCCATTGTGTCCTTGCGCTAAGAAGTATAGATGCAGCAGATTATAGATGCAGTAATATAGATTATGAATCTGGTTCCAGAAAACATGTTACAAAACCTTAGTTCTATTAATTCATTTAATTAAATGAAAATGTAAATAATTCAAACTTTACAACGCAGTGCTAATATTGAGGGAGACAAAAAAAAAAAAAAAAAAAAAATGCAGAAAGATTGCCATAATCAGCCGTTTGCATAATAGCATGCTGATGCCCCATCAATTAATCCGCAATGCAGTAACAGCCATGTCATAAACATATGGGCAAAATCACAGCTGACCATTAGCAAATAAAACGGTCAACAACCCCTACCGATAATGCCTTGTTACCCCACGACTGACGAGAGTTTTAGCTACAGGAAGATATCGCACAAGGAGTATATGACACGCTTGATAGGACTGACCTGTGTATACACATTCACAGAGATAAGTTCACTCAGGTGGAGATCTCTGCATAATGTTGGTGGAAACATATTTTTGTATTTAGCATCCTAAGAGGCGAGTAAAAATGGGATCGAGCTCATAAGTGCTGGCAATCCAGTGCATAAATAGGAATAAACAGGGCTTATCTACAAGAAGACGAGGAGTGTTGTGTGTTTAGTACGGTGGGCGATAGCAGGACATACTGCAGATGAAACTTGTTCTCAATGTAATAATTGTGTGCGATGGTTTCTTTACCACGTGTCAAATCAGCCAATCGTGTGGCAGCAGTGTAATGTATAAACCATGCAGATATGGGTCAGGAGCTTCAGTTAATTTTCACATCAACCATCAGAATGGGGAAAAAATTTGATCTCAGTGATTTAGACCGTGGCATGACTGTTGGTGCCAGACGGGCTGGTTTGAGTATTTCTATAACTGCTGATCTCCTGGGATTTTCACGTGCAACAGTCTCTAGAGTGTATAGCAAATGGCGCAAAAAAACAACAACCAGTGAGCAGCAGTTCTGTGGACGAAAATGTCTTGTTGATGAGAGAGGTCAACGGAGAATGGCCAGACTGGTTCGAGCTGACAGAAAGGCTACGGTAACTCAGATAACCCCTCTGTACAATTGTAGTGAGCAGAATAGCATCTCAGAATGCACAACATGTCAAACCTTGGCGGATGGGACCACGTTGGGTTCCACTTCTGTCACCCAAGAACAACTGAGGCTGCAGTGGGCCTACCATTTGTGTACCTCAGCAGAAATCCAGATTGGTCAGACCAGGTGATGTTTTTCCAATCATCTACTGTCCAATTTTGGTGAGCCTGTGCCCACTGCAGCCTCAGTTTACAGTTCTTAGCTGACAGTAGTGGTACCAAGAGGGGTCTTCTGCTGCTGTAGCCCATCTGCCTCAATGTTCAACGTGTTGCATGTTCAGAAATGCTTTTCTGCATGGAACTGCTGTAACTTGTGGTTATTTGGGTTACTGACACCTTCCTGTCAGCTTGGACCAGTCTGGCCATTCTCCTCTGACCTCTGTCATTAACAAGCCGTTTTTGCCCACAGAACTGCCGCTCGCTGGATGCTTTTTGTTTTTCCCACCATACTCTTCACACTCGAGAGACTGTTGTGTGTGAAAATCCCAGGAGATCAGCAGTTACAGATGTACAGGTGTACCTAATAAAGTGGCCGATGAGTGTATATTCCCAGGTAGCACACATACATCACGAGGCATCTGTGAAAAAGTGCGTCATATGGAAAGTATTGCATTCTATTTTATGCATTCTATTTGTGTACAAACATCTGATAAACATCTTAAAATGTCCAATACGATAGATTATAAATGTTGCAAAAACATCTGCTGAACATTGTTCTAACATCAGATAGGAAATGTTTTAAAGACATATTGCAGATGAGTAAATGCCAGATAAAATAAACACAGTGAATAGACATCTTGGTGACATATATGGAGACCTCTGCACACAGTATGCAATGTTTCCCACCAAAATATAAAAATAAACATACTCATCTTTTTCTGTCTGTACCAAGCAGTCACTTTCCAAAATGAAGGTAATTAAAGATCGTGTTGTAAAACAGTCAGTTCCAACTCTCAATTCTGATTGGATAAGCAGTGTTCAAACCCACTGTAGAATAGTGGTATATGCGCAAATGTGGCTGGACATCAGTTAAATACTATATTAATCCGCCAAGATGCAACATCGTTTTAACAGCATACAGTTAGACTAAAGAACTATATTACTTGTTGAAAGAATAGTTTTTTCTGATTATCATTTTTAATAACTTTATTTATTGAACATTGCTGTCTTTATCATATATTGATGTTGCTTTAGAAAACTTTGCTTAAGAACCCCCCATAGCTGTGGTAAAATCACTGTAAAACACAACCTTGAGTGGCTTATTGCTTAATTTGACAGTTTTACAAGAAGTTACACAGAGAGAACTGGAAAGAAAGGAGGAGATGTAATCTTACAGTTCTCTGAGTCTCTCACAGAAGCCCCAGCCCTCAGGGTTGAAGTTGGAGATGGAGTTGTTCGAGAGGTAGAGCTGCAGGAGTGACTCCAGACCGTACAGAGAGCCGCTGTTCACCTCCCGCAGACTGTTAAAGTCCAGGTGACTATAAATAAGAAAAAAAGTTAATTGTGTTTACAGCATTATATTATGATTACTGTATGATACATTTATGTTAAGTGTCAAACAAATGTGTTGAGCATGATGCAATGTATATTGCATGGACACTTTATTGCAAGTCACTATGGTAAGAACTGTCAGTTAAAAACATATACATACCGGTACTATAAATAGTCTACTGCGAAACATGCATGTCATTAATACATAATTATGTGGCTTTTGTAAATGCTATATCCTTTAATAGAAGTAGTGTAAACCCTTTATTATAGTAATATGTGAAAATTTGGACTCACAGGACCCTCATTCGTGCCAGACCCCAGAACGCTCCATCCGTCAGCTTGCTAATGTTGTTTCTCTGGAGCTTGAGAACCTCTAAACTGCTCAAACCCTGGAAGGTGAGTCCCTCGATCAACCGCAACCTGTTCCTGCTCAGCTCCCTTTAACACACATAAATGGAATTAAAATGTGTTCAAAAAAAGAGTGAAAAGTATAAATTACCAAAGGTTTCATGGTTCATAGTAATGAAGGGATGTAGTCTCAAGCCCTGTTCACACTCACAGCAACTGGATGTCATTTTATTAATGACGGTTGCAGACATCCAGCGAAATGAGGGCATGTCCACCCACTCGACAAAGTTGAGAAGTTTAAATTTATGCAAATGAACTGCAAAGTGATGTGGCGACTACTAATGGTAGTGAAGACAATGGAGCTCATGTGTTTTATCTCCTCGAAGATATTCTAGATGAGTGTTGGCAAGATGAAGTAAACATTAATGTGAACAATTTCAATGTTCTATATGTGATCTCATACATTAATAATTTAATGTTTTCTTGAGTAATTCTTCCAATTCTGACAAATAATGCCTGAAAATGGTTTGGAATCTTTAGTGGCTGTTTTCCCAAAAACAAGAGCTGTTTCTCAATTTGCATTCTTCTGTGATCTTGCGTTCTCGTGGACTCGCTCAACGTCATCATCCACTGCCGAAGTTCAATTCCAATACTCAAGAACGCAAGTAATGAGAATGCATAAAATTACTTGAATGTGTTCTTGATCAGGCCGAATATCGAGGATGCATCGGATGGTGACTTGTGGACAAGAACCCAGTACTACGGTGGCAGGCGAAGGATATTTATTGTTGTGTTTCCCTCAAGAGTTTCCCGCTGTAAGCTCGTGAAATTCGACGGCGTCATACTCTGTCAACATTTGTGGTTTTGTTGGGCATCATTTTAAACAATAATAATCACATGGAGGAAACTAATGTTAACAGACATTTTCTTTTAATGTATCACTAGTCCTGCAAAACCTCACTGGTGTGATAATAATAATGCGGTCACTGGTGTGTGATAATGCCAGTAGTTCTCTCACTGGCTTCAAATGTGCTGTGACAGTCAGCTGCGCAACAGCAAGATGGCAGCACATCTCAAAACTTGATAAATAAAAAATAAAAAATGCATTCTATGTCCTCCTGTCCTTCCGAGTTCGTTCTTTCAAGGTGACTTGGCAAGACTGGTCTTCATTAGAACTTAAGTCCATTCTCTGCATTCTTTGCATTGAGAAACAGCTAAGGTTTTATGATAGCCATCCCAAATTATATCATTAGGCCTTCCATTTTACTGTAGTGCATAAATCTCAAAATGAGATTCTGGGTCAATTCGACTCGAAATGATGGAGCAGGTCAAATATGATTTGTTTTGGTCCACATGCAAGAATATAATATAAAATGTTTAAAACAAAAGTGTGAGAACCAGTGTTTGAATCATGCATTGATAATCATTCATCTTGTTTATGATATGATGCATTGAGCACTTCTGCAATTTATTCCCTAACATTTATGCAGAATGTGAAGCAAGGAAGGAAACTGATCCCTTGATAAATTAGAATCACATCTTATTTTTTACCAGCAATACATCTCATTTGTATTCAGATTTTCAAAATCTATGGCAAGTTAAGCAGTCTACCAATAACATCAGAACATCTAGCAGCGGTAACATCTACTACTGACCAACAGTATCACTACCTCCAGCAATAAAATTGCTGTATGTGTGAATGGGGCTTTAGACTGTATACTAGACTATGAACAGACTGCATGTCAATCAATCAACATCAACTGACCAATCAGGTCAAACACATGGCTGAATATAATGCTTTAGCAACACCACAGAGAACTGCTCTGATCTCTCTTCAATGTCATAACTAACTCTCTTCTCAGCAGCATAGCTGTGGCTTTGTGGCTGTTGAAATATGCTCCAGGTGTGTGTGCACGTGTGTGTGTGAGGCTTAATATAAGCTTATATTGCCTCATGCACACAGAGATTCGGTACAGCTGAAGAACAAAGCACTCTCTTTTGATGTAGTCAGATGCAGCTAGTCTTTTAAAATAGTGGTTATCTACCATACAGTCTATTTAAAGGGGCAATATCCTTTTAAGTATGTAGGCCTAACTATCATATGACATTATTTAACTCTGCAATCAGAGCAGTATTTATCTGGAAAACTAAAAAATGTGCTAATTTATACAAAAAGAGCAGAAATGAACATTTCCCTTCTGCACAGGAACATAAAAGAATTGTCAATCTGTTATTTCAAATGATTAAAATTAATCGCTTATTTGAGCCGGTTCATTTACATGAACCGCCCAAACAAATCAATTCACTCAAATGATTTAGACTTCAAAAGATCTTGACTGAAGATGAGCATTGTCTCAATGTATATGTCAGGGTTTCCGTTAGCCAGTATTTACCGGTTTTTGACCATTAAAATATCCAAATGTCCGACAAATTCAAACATTGTTGGACTCAAATGCCCACTGAAAATATTTACAGGAAGCCACAAGTGTACAGTGTGATGGCATCCAAGTGATTACAGAGGTTTTAACTTTCCCGAAGCTTGCGAATTCCTAATCTGCGAGTGCACCGCATTGTATCCCACACATTGGCAAAAGCAGCCTGCGTTATTCCCGCGTCTCTCACTTCAGAATCGCATTAAAACAACCTTGCGTTGCTGTCTTCTGCAGGAGAAGGACATCATGGGATTATGTGAATCTCAAATTGTAGAGAAACACTGGACACGTTTGACTAAACTTTGGAAGCATAACGCTTTTGTGCTGCTTTGAAAAATTGGAGGAAATAGTCATAATAAAAAAAGAAGTATATTAGCCAAGGTGAGAAATTATATGATATAACCTAACTATTTGTTATTTTAATATTTTTATGTAAACTAAAAGCTCTCTTTTTTTTTGCTTTGCACCCTCTTGAAAGCGTTTTTGAAATGGACTCTAATTCCATGACAGTCAGTTTTTTTTATTTATTTATTTTTATGGAAAAGCAGCTATAATGAACAAACGTTTATCGTTCATTTGTCTTGATTGTCATTATCATATTGCATTATTATGCATAGTCCATTGTGTTAAAAACAGCACAAAATAAACAGCAAAATGAGATGACAGGATTTTTTACAATTTGTCAGGCAAACTATCATTCCCGGACACGCTGGCCGGCACCAAAATTTCTTAGCGGAAACTCTGGTATATGTATGGTATACAGTGCACTTACAGTTGGGTTAACTTAGGCAACTCTAGGCCTTTGACAGGAAGGTGGGTTAGTCTGTTCCGGCTCAGTCGGAGGACCTGCAGGCTCCCGGCAAGGTTCATAAAAGCCCCAAATTCCAGGTGAACAATCTTATTACTGCTCAGGTACCTGCCGAAAAGAAATATCACAGATCAAACCTCAGATTATAAAAGAATACACGCTTAATTAAAACACACCAGATGTGACATATGCTCACAGATATATCTATCTGAGAGAGAGAGAGAATGAGTGCGTTTCTTACAGGTCTTTGATTGGTAACCCCAGAGGGAAGCATTGCTCTCTCAGCTCCGTGATGTCATTATTACTCAGATCTAGAGTCTTCAGAGCGGAAAAATTCTGCAACAGGCTCCCCTCCACCCTCCGGATTTTATTATGGTGCCTAGATGGAAAAAAGAGCCACATTTATTATAACTAACATTATACACAGCTGTAAAAACCTCCCATGACTGTCTCTAGACAGATTACATACCGAACATACACTACCTGGCCAAAATAAAAAGTTGCTGTTTGTATTTAAATAAGCAGATCCTTAAGAGCCTATGATTGGATCATTATTGCAGTGATTAATATGTTTCAGCTAGCAACAATTCTTTTAACTCTAACTGATGCAGTGTGTAGCTTCTCATTTCTTAAACAACCATGTCGGGAGATGTATCCTGTGGTCGTGGAAAAGATGATACTGTGTTTCAGAAGAGGCAAATTATTGCTGCATCAAGCAAAGAGAACTTTTGAAGGAGATTGCTGATATCACTGGAATTGGGTTAAGAACTGTCCAACGCATCATTAAAACCTGGAAGGATAGTGGTGTACCGTCAGCTTCGCGGAAGAAATGTGGTTGGAAAAAAATCTTGAATGATCGTGATCGGAGATCACTAAAAAGCTTAAAGTCACATTGTAAAAAATCAACAGCAGAACCCACAGCTATGTTTAATAGTGAAAGTAAGAGCATTTCCATACGCACAATGCGTCGAGAACTTACAGGATTGGGACTACAGCTGTGTGGCCACAAGAAAGCCACTTGTTAGTTAGGCTAATCGGAAAAAAACTACTTCAATTTGCTGGGGAGCATAAAGATTGGACTGTGGAGCAATGGAAAAAGGTCATGTGGTCTGATGAGTCCAGATTTACCCTAATCCAAAGCGATAGGCACATCAGGATAAGAAGGGAAGAGCATGAAGCGATGTACCCATCATGCATAGTGCCCACTGTACAAGGAGGTAGTGTTATGATCTGGGGTTGCTTCAATTGGTCAGGTCTAGGCTCAGCAATGTTATGCAGCAATAAAATGAAGTCAGCTGACTTCCTGAATGTACTGAATGACCAGGTTATCCCATCAATGGATTTATTTCTTCCCTGACAACACGGGCATATTTCAGGACGAGAATGCCAAGATTCATCAGACTCAAATAGTGAAAGAGTGGTTCAGGGAGCATGAGGAATCATTTTCACACATGAATTGGTCACCACAGAGTCCTGACCTTAACCCCATTGAAAGTCTTTGGGATGTGCTGGAGAAGACTTTACGGAGTGGTTTGACTCTCCCGTCATCAATACAAGATCTCGGCCAAAAATTAATGCAACTCTGGGTGCAAATAAATGTTGTGATGTTGCATAAGGTTGTCGAAACAATACCATGATGAATGCGCGCCATAATCAAAGCTAAAGGTGGTCCAACGAAATATTAGAGTATGCAACTTTTTTTTTTTTTTTGGCCAGGCAGTGTACTGATCTATTGTCTATACAGATCAGGTAAAACAAATCCAACATGCTGACAAAGATTAAGACCATAGATCTGTCCTTGATTACTCTAGACTTACAATTCTTAAGTCGCACTATCCAAGTGTTTATTCTTTTTATTAGCATACAGACAGTGTAAATATGCAAAACCATATGCTGACCCAGATATCCGTGCTGATAGGTGGCTGGCTTTTCTAACCACATGAGACCCTTTCGGAGAGAATGTGTCAATAGGCCTTTGAAGCCCAATGGAGACTTGCTTCCACATACACCCTCAGAAGTGCCAAGTGACGGCGGCTTCATCAGGGCTCGTACAGATGCTTCAAAGTTAAATTCAAGGACTTTCAAGGACTTTTCAAGCACATTTGTATGTGTTTTCAAGGACTGTGCTCGAGATGTCATAATGTTTTTTTTATTTGTTCATTTTAAATACAAATATTTTATTCATTCAGTTAATTTATTTCTTATAAAACCACCTACTACAAGTACAACATATCTCAATGTGCATCTTTAACTACACATTCTCACAGTAACAATTCTTGGTTCATTCAAGATGAAACTGATGTGCAGTTGTAGTGTGCTCCCTTAAAACGTACTTTGCTTTTCAACAAAAGTGAATAACTGGGTCCGTAAACAGTAATCCATATTACTCATGTGCTATGTTCCATGTTTTCTAAAGTCACACAACAGATTTATGTGAGGAACTGACCGAAACTGCAAATGGGTCATTCTCCAAAAATGTTGACTTTCCAACTTACAAAATATTGAAATTTTCCATTCAGTTTTTGCTGAGGGTAAACATTTTGTAAAATGTTGACATAAATTTTTGTTCATAAAGGACAACTTAGCTGTTGTTCTTTCTTTTATTATTTTATTTAGTTTCACGAACAAAGCAAGTTAACACTAATCAGGGTTAAATGGGTTACAACACATTTTGAGGGTTCAATGGGGTACAACACCAAATATTTGTGTGTGAAAATATTAGTTAAAATGTAAATTAACTTTTTAACATGCTGGGAAAAATCACTATATGCATATTTAAGCAGCCTCTGAACTTGGACCTTAAAAATTATTTTCCACAAAACATTTTAAAACTTTAAAAAAGGTTTTATCATCGATAACACCAATGCCATGAAATTAAGTGACAAACATTCATTTAAATTATTAATAATAATTTTGTTTTGCTTTTTTGCACACTTGTTCGGCCTTGCACTAATGTTTTTATTAAAAATAAGTACAAAATAAATATAAGGATTTTTTTCAGGCAACTGACAATTTCAAAACAGAGTCACGCCATTTCATATCATTAAAGGTTAGTTATAGAATTATACCTTTTATTTTATAAAAAAAAAATTCTAAGGACAGGTTTGTCAACATATTTTGATATTGACCCAAATGTTGTCAGAAATAACCTATTTAGTGAGACACAAAGGGGCCGCTAGACGGCTCACAAAACTGAATCCTCCATTGATCTGCATTCAAATCTCAGAACGTTTTACAACTCATATAATTTTTCAATCTGGACAGTAATTTTTAATTAAAACTGATAGTCGCAAGAATTCATACTTGTTAAATCTGCCAATATTTTATTTAAATCCTCCAGTTACAATTGATTGTGATTGGCCCATTCTGAACAGCGCTGCCAAAAGTAACAGGTGCCATGTGACAGCGCCGTCTATGTGCTGCCTGCTTCAGCAGTGGTCTAGTGGTCTGTCGTTGTGTTTTTCTGAAAATAAAACATTTCATTTATTAAATGATTTAAGCAACGTATTTTACGATTTTCTGTAATTCAAGAACGTTTTAAGCACCTCTTGGTAAAAATGGCTATTTTCAAGGGTTTTCCAGGTCTTAAATTTGAAAAAGTCAAATTCAAGTACTTCAAGCACCTTGTATGAACCCTACTTCATACAGTAAACTGATCTGTCAACACACGCATGCAGACTCACACACAAATATGGCATGGAATCCCAACCAAAAACTCAGCTATGGTGACAAATATCAGTCAGATGAAATATTTTTCTAAACCAGTGTATATCTGTTGCTGTACATATAGCTCTGGGTGCTACAGAAGAGATTAACTACTGACTAAACCTATTATTCTTTCTGGCCATGCCTTAAATGCAGTGGATAATCTACCTACATTAATGGATTTACATCTAGCCTGGCATTACAAGTATGTAATATTTCAATGTTAGAACACTTTTTGCAGACAGGGGCAATAGGATTGTTTGGTCCTGCTTTAAATTAAGATTTGTCGAAATTCTACATTTGAAGCACTGACTTTTCGGCACGAAAAATGCAATTTCATACGGAGATTATCCAAAGTTTTGTTTTTCATGGAGGACAGATATTTTTATATATTTTTTTATAATAGTTCAAATGCCAAACAATTTCAGTTTCCCTGCTTTTTGTCAATTCTGCTTTCAATATTTTTGGTTTCAATAGATTTGGTGCGAAAATGTGTGAACATGTTATACTGTACGGTGTAATATCGGACTTGGTGTGGACAGTTCTGAACTGAGAACTGATATTTCACATTTTTGCTCTCATGGGGGCTTTAGATTTCGGTCTTTCCCCCTTTATTCTTTGCTTCTATTTCTCTTCAGAGTAGAGGCATGAGAAAGCAGCTGACTCACTCGTTTTTGCCGGCCACAGAAGGAATGGCAAGGTCAAGGCTCTCTACATCTGGAATTTGTTTTGGGGTAGATTCAAAGAAAGCCATCTCCACACTGGAGAACAGGACAGTACAAAAAAAAAAAATCTCCCTCACTCAAAAACATGATACTAAATAAAAAGTTAGTAAGTGGCCATAGAGAAATGGGGTTGCATATGATGAAATCTTGCTGCTAATTACAATTTGACATGTTGTGCATTCTGAGATGCTATTCTGCTCACTAAAATTGTACAGAGTGGTTATCAGAGTTACCGTACCTTTTCTGTCATCTCGAACCAGTCTGGCCATTCTCCGTTGGCCTCTCTAATCAATGAGGCGTTTCCATCTGCAGAACTGTCGCTCACTGTATGTTTTTGGCACCATTCTAAGTAAACTCTAGAGACTGTTGTGCGTGAAAATCCCAGGAGATCAGCAGTTACAGAAATACTCAAACCAGTCTGTCTGGCAACAACAATCATGCCACGGTCGAATCACTAAGATCACATTTTCCCCCATTCTGATGGTTGATGTGAACATTAACTGAAGCTCCTAACACTTATATGCATGACTGTATGCACTGCTGCCACACGACTGGATGATTAGATTATCCCATGAATAAGTAGGTGTACAGGTGTTCCTAATAAAGTGCAATCTATATGGAGGCCAAATTAAGTAATTATGGAACATTCTTTAAGCACCAGTGCTCTTAAGGCCAAAGTATACTTCAGTTTTCCATGTGCTGGTATGTCTCTCGCACAGTGCGCGACACGCAAATTTCGACTTTAGCAAGTTACCCGTGGACTGTACGCACGCAGCCTAGTTTATTCTAGGCAACGCGTCTTTGCGCGTTTTTGCATATATGCTTGCCATTGAATGTGCAAAAACTGTACCACAAAATAGTCATAGTGCTCATGTGTCACATGTCCGTATGGGCTTGCGGTCAAAGTAGTACACTTTTGAAAGGCAGAGCACTCGACTGTGCACTAGATGGAATGGCAAACAGAAAAACAAAGTATACCCTGGCCTTTAGACATCGTAAGTGTTACTTCAATATTCTCTATAAAAGGTAATCATAGAAAGTTCCATGGATGTCTTTAGTTGTATCTGAAATTTAGGTTGGCTAGTCATGCTAAACTCCCCAGCACCTGCGCTATGATCAATGCTAGCTGGAACCCCTTCAAAGCACAGATGGACAGGCCCATACAGTAAAGACGAGTCAGCACTGGAACAACAAAGCCTCCATATTCTTATCCCCAATTCTGCATAAATCTCACAGTAAACACATGGTCCACTGAGACCGAGAGGGGATTTCTGCTCTGGTTGTCTGCTGGCAGGTGCTCTGTGGGAGCCTGAGAGACCAACGAGGCCTTTCCCAGTGAAGATGAGACCCAGTCCACATGCAGATGCTCCCTGGCTTGACCGTTTAACTGGAATTCTGGGTGGGAATTGTGAGAAAGAAAGTGGAATGGAAAGACGGAAGAAAGGATGAGCGAGTGAGCAAGACGGAAGGAACAAGAACAAGAAAAGGAGGGAGTACCCCCACTGTCCAACCTGAATAAACAGACAGAGGGTATGGATAAGGATGAGTGCTGTGCTAACCACCCTACAGGATGTTCCTGTGACTAGCAGAGCACTGAGACTCCACTGAGGAGCAGGTCAGCAGCTGGTGACCTTCGCCAGGCAAAAAAAAAACATGCTGACGTTAATGAGAGAAGCGGCCCACTCGCATATGCTGGCCATTCTAGGCCTGTGTCTGCTAAATTTTCTGGATCAGCGTTGGAGTCTGTTGTTGTGGTGAGAGAAAGTGTGGAAGTTGAAGGTCTCTGACAATTAATCCAACTAAAACAGCACCGCTCAAAGGATTAGCAGATTAGTTGCTTTGGCAGCACTGATTGTCTTATCTGCTTGATGAACTCCAAAAGTAAGGAGATGAAATGGGAGCAGGTTTGGGTGGGGTATTCAGAGAGCGAAGAGAGAGAGACCGTTGAGTGTCACCACACACTAGAGCTGGGAAATATGTTTTATATTCATGATATATTTATACATTATGAATACTGTGATAATTTAATGCACTTTTTATTTGGCTATTAAGTTTCCTTAAGACAGTGACTATACTATATTACTATAGTTTAAAATATTCTGCCTTTAAATAAATTTTTAGTGCGCAATAGGTAAGGCAAAGCATCTAGGATTAAACAACTTGAGTCTTAACACAAGTCAAACACAACTCCTTTCTATAAACTGTTCTTGTGTTCAAATGAAGAATTGTATACTACTCATAATGTGAAACTCTAATTAGTACATTTAAAAGAACTCACAGGAAGTGTAACAGATCATAGGCAGTGCAAAATATGCTGTGCTAAGATCAAGTAAAAAAAGATATATTAGCCTGCAACTGACCCTTCGCTAAGCTCCGCCCCCTTGGTTACCGTTGCTCACTCTGACAAGCTTTACAGAACTTCTCATAGGAATGAATAGGAGATTGCCATGAACAGCACGGTTTTTGGGAAAATATTTTAAGAAACAAATTGATAATATTCTTACGTGGGATGGAATGAAGAGTGACATTGTAAAGCATATTTATCTGATGTTTTTTGTAAAAGAAATGAAAACTGTGGAGACTGTGAATCAGAATCAAGACAAACGATTACTAACGACAGTTACTTGAAGAGAAAAACATCATTTGGTGGCGATTACACACCTGATAACAATAGTGTAAGTGAACAGAACTGCTTATAATATTTTTTTTACATCGTAACTGTTATTGGTTAACAGCTGCCATATTAGATCAATGGCTAATGCACGACTGTACATCGTGAAATACACACAACTTTTCAGCGTATTTTTTCTTTTTAGATTTGGCTTAGTCTACCTTTTTAATTATTTTCATCAATGTTCAATAATACGGTTTTATTATGTTAAGTAACTTTTACTTGGTGAATTCCATTTAGAACAGGCTGGGTTGCTCTATTGGTCCTGCACTATTCATTCAATTGTTTTCAATAAATATGCCTGTTAAATATTCGCTAACGTTGATTCAGTAAATGCGTGTCATGTTCTATATTTAAACTACAATAATCATAATGCAAGGCGAGCATGTCGCAGATAAATGCCCCTTTTCATTGGAATTTAGTTTCAGAATAGATTAAGTATCTTAAATGGGTCACATAAACTAATTTTTATGACTGTTTTCTGAAGGTTGATTTCTCTTTAGACTAGTCGACTTCAAAATTTCTGTGTAAACGTCAGTGAAATTAGTCGTTCAGCACATCCCTACTTATAAAGTTTCATAACTCACTCACTATGATGCATTGAACTCTTTATTAACTATCATCTTTATTAAGACCTGAATCAATACGTAAATAAATGAATGCTATTAGCTTTAATTTACCTTGGATCAAATGTAGGGGTCCTTGTTATACATTTTCATTTGGGGATGAGGGCTGACACAGGTTAATCCATAGCATGCTCTTAATGTTTTATTTTTTACCACTGTCAATCCAGCAGTTTAATGTTAAAAATGGGGGAGGGGTCAAGATACAATTGCCTAGCCCTCCCACACACCTCAAATTACTAGCAAAATATCATATTTCCATGTCCATTTGTATTATATGGCACATTTGAATTGCCTTAGCAGCTAAAGTGACACCATGTCTCATAATAGGGCTGAGCGATAAATCAAATGTTATTTTCAATTACGATTTTGGCTTCCAGTGGTTATGAAATCAAGATAATCGAGATAAACCAATTATTGTGCCGCATTCCGTTTCGCAATGAAACACCCCGGTATTATATCTTTAAAGCATCCTTTATTAAAGTTCAAATAAGGAAGCGAGTTATGAATATAAACTCCGAAACTGGCATTTCTCTGTGTGGTTCAGGCCTGTGTCACTTATTAGAAAGTTCATATTCTTATTCTGCTGTTGAAAGTAATCCAGAACATGTAATTTTATAATTCGCTAGCGATCTACTAACAGCTGCGCCCTATTTGATCGACAGGTGGCAATGTGTGTGTGCTGAACATGCGCGTGTTCCGAAAATGCTTATGCTAATACGCACCTGAATGGTCAAATACATTTCAAAATTATGCCAAAATGACCGTCTTGGTGAGGTATTCATGTAAACACAGAGAGTGATGTCTAAAGTGAACGTAAACAGCAGAGAAAAAAGTGGATTTGTATTCAAATGTCAGACTTGTAAGTATAAATGTAAGCTAACAGACCTGCTGCTGTCTAGTGTGTCATTATAATAATCAAACCACCATAACAAGAAAACGAGAAAAACACTCACTGCTCTTGACTGAGTAAATTTAGTTTAAAAAGTATTAATGTATTATAATCATACAGTGAAGGCCAGTAGTAGTTTTATGTTGCATTTCATTCTGAATGCTTACTTGAATAATTGATATCCTACTGCTGTTATAAACATTTAAAGCTGTTAAAAAAAGCACTGAATTTTATTAATTTGTATTTTTTGTTCTATTATTTTTAATCTATTTTTATTCATTGCTTTTTTTATTGTTATTTTATAACTGACTCTTTACTAATCTTGAATAATTACTTAAGAACTTGAAACCATTCTTCCATAATTAACATATTAGTAAGTGTTATTATTTGTTGTGGTTTGAAGATGTTATTGAGAATCGTCAAATTTCACTACAGAATACTGAAATTTTGGTATTGTGATAATGTATAGCCTTTATTGTACATGGTAGATCTTGCTGCAATAACATGATGAAAAAGTAGATCTCATTCCATAGAAAGGTGAGCACCCTTGCTGTAAATGATGGCGATGGAGGCTTTTCTTTATTTACTACCATACGTAACATAAAATAATTATCATATGACAAAAGCCTCCTCCCGTACCCAGTGCAGTTTACATTTCAAGTTCAAGGAAATCCACTGTTAAAAAGACAATTTTTTATTTTTATTTTTTTTTTTTAAGTTCAATCAATGCATGATGTTTCCCAAGTCAATGAGTAATCATGTTAAATATTCATGATCTCAATATTTACCAAAATAAATATTTTGCCATAATCGAGCAGCCCTATCTCACAGCACATTGTATAGCTAAGTTAGTTCTGCCAACAGTCAAAGGAAGATTAAAATCAGTAGAATGGCTACTACACTGTTTAAACACTTAGAGAGATAGAGAGGGAAAGAGAGAGCTACTGTTTAAATGCTGTACTGAATTCTCGTGGCTAACCCTGTCCCTCTCAGATGAAATGGGGCATTGAGGAGTTTGGTGTTGGTGACAGACGCTGCAGTATTTTAGTGCTGGCTCTGTGGCTCTATCACAGGGGGCTGCTGTCCGACAGAATTCCAGCTGGTAAGCTCAGAGGGGTGAAATTCAGTGAGCGGAGCAGCTTTGGGAACAAGAGCCACGAGGAGGAGCGGGGAAACCGAGAACTCTCACTCTTTCTGTTCCTGCCCTTTCCTACCCCTCTCCATCTCTTTTTCACCTGAATATGTAGCCAACGATATCGTCCTCAACCCCTTCTGACAGATCCCTCCCCCATTTTTTTTTTTTTCTACAGTTAACTGCTTGATTGACAGCTACAGCTGGGCGTTCTACTGCATTCAGCTGTGCAGCTCAAAAAAAAGATGAGCCCTTCCCGATATGCAAAGGCACTTCATAGCAACAGGCCTCAAACCAAAGCCAAAAAAAGAAGCACCCTTCTCTTCGGACCTACATTCCCCATTCGAACAACCCCATGCCAACCTACCCAACATCCTCCAATGTCCTCAAGCGCAGTTCGGCAATGTAACAGCAGTCAGTATAAAATGCTAGTAGGGAACAAGATAGATAGATAGTTCAGACAAAAATTGAAATTTTCTCATAATTTTCTCACCTTCAAGTTTTTACAAACCTTTATGACTTTCTTTTTTTGTGGAGGTGAAAAAGGAGGTGTTTAGCAGAATGTTATGTTGTGTAATGTTAAACTCAGTCATCAGTCATGTTCCATGTATGATCAATTTGAATGGAGAAAAGATGCAATGAAAGTAAATGGTGAAGAAAGTCACACAGAGGTCACAACATGGGAGTTGGTAAATGATGACAGATTTTCCATTTTTGGGTGAGCTATCCCTTTAAATCAACTGACCAGTCATCAGCACATGAATATTCTTTACAGATTCTGGGAGATAGTGATGATTAACTGCAAATCAATGAGGTCACACTATGACAGTGGCACTGCCCACAATAAAGACACTGATCGCTTTACTGCTCAAATGAACAACACTTTTGAAAGTGGAGAGATATATTACAGATGGAAACCTGATCCATGCAGAAGGCAGATTACTGCTGGGGATATCAGAGGGTGTAAAGAAGATACAGGCAAACCTGTGTTCTCTATCAGGGTATTGATAGATCTACACACCTGCTAAGATTGAACATGACTTATGTTCAATCTGAACATACTTGTTAACTCAAACTCTAGGTGACATCTAGAGGACCCTGGATAACAAATGTGTACCTGGATGCAGAGGGAGGATTCAGTCTTACTGCCAAAACACAAACACACACACACATGTGATTTCCCCAAATAAGGCAGTAATTCTCCAGAGCAATGCTGACAAAAGCAATCCCACCAGTCTGAATTTCCCAACCACAGCCAGCACCATAGAACACCATCTTCTAGTGGTAGGAATTATCAGGGATCCCATTATAATGAATCATGATACTTGATCAAGTTATTTTTAAGTACTGTGATATACAAAGTATTGCTATATAAGCTATTAATCATGTTTTATTTGCAGTAAGACCTCCAATTCACAAAATTCATTGTGGTATCTGATAAATGCGTACAAAATAGACGTAATAAATGGAAAGGCTCTACTTGTTTATTTAAAGAAGTCTTTTTTTTTTTTTTTTTAACAATTGAATTGTTTCTTAGAAAGACAGCATGACTGTCTACACTGACTACAAACAAAAAGCCATGAATGTCATGTGCATAAAAAATGCTGCTTGAGCAGAAGACACTTACAATAAGAGTGTAACGATTGTTGCCGCGGCGTCTCCAAATGAAGGGATGGATGTCATCTCATTGTGGTCAAGCCTCCTAACAATTAAAACAGAAGACAAAGTCCAGGTTACATATGGCTTATCACATTTACAAAAAAATGTCTTTGATTAGATATAATTTAGGGAGGAAAATATAAAATACATACTGATAATGCCTTCCTAATCTTGACTAATTCACCGATTTTTACCATGGTAACAGGACACAGTAAAAGGCATGAATAAATAAACTACTTCTGGGTTCAAAACAAGTTAAGCTCAATCGACAGCATTTGTGGCATGTTGTTGATTAACACAAAATTATTTGTCTCATTCCTCCATTTAAAAAGCAAAAAAACTCTGTAATGCAAGACGCAAATTTCATCATCAGCAGAGTGCGTGAGCACTAAACGCACGTAGCACAATTTTTCTAAGCACATCTTTGAACGAGCATAATGCGCGTGCGCCTGGAGTTGCTTGCACTAATTAGTGGGTCCACGAGGTGGCTACACTTACATTTTAAGCCGTTGCTGTCACGAAGAAGCAATAGAAGATGTAATCGGCACTAAACATCAGGAGATGAAGGTAAAAACAATAAAAGTGGATGTGCAAGTCAAGAGCGTGTGTTTGAGGAGGTCTGGAGATACCTGCATTTGTTTAACTGGAGTCTGAAGGAATATAAAGACATATTTATGGCTCTAAACTCATGAAGAGAAAGTCCGGTGTCTCATAGCAGTCGTAACGCGCAGGCGCCAACCGCCTGTGAATGCGCGCACAGTTCTATGGAGTATACTTTGACAGGCTTGCTTTTGACTGTACGCAGAGCGTTCATGTCAAAATGGAAGTATACTCAGGGATTAAGGTGGTTACAATGCAAGTGAATGGGGCCAATCCATAAACGTTAAAATCACTGTTTTAAAATTATAGCCAAAATATTGAAACATTATTTGTTTTAAACCTGCCGGGTTTTGGGCTGATTTTTCAAGTAAGACTTCGGGTTTGGGTCGGGTTTGTAACGAATGATAAAGTAAACAGGCCTACTAAACTTGTTTCACGCACGCAATCTCACTCACAGACACCCACAAACGGATGAGATAGGGGCCGTTCAAATATGTTTTTGTGTGCATCTGCTCTGTTTTTTTCATTGTTTTCCTACAGCATGTAAACACGTGCTGGACGAACGTCTTTGACTGTTGCACCGCGTCTCGCTGTTTCTTCAGCATCTCGTGCAGGACCGGCACATTTTTAGACACTGTGTCAAGTAAAAAAAAAAAAACACATGTCGAGACATCCGCATTCGGTTTAATTCGTTGCATCTAGATTGTTTTTAGTGTAGGTGTTTAAATGTTCTGAATTCAGATTGCAGGTTGTTCTGCACAGTAAAGTTTGAGTGCTTGATAAATGGTAATGCAAAGTTTTTTCTCTTCTGCTCTAGTGTACTGAGGGGCTGCCGTGCCTTGTTAAAGCTGTGTATGTTTACTGTTACATATGTTGGCTATGATGCTTACATCAAATACAGCCTACTGCAACAGTACTTGCTAGGAGAAGAAATTATAAAGAGGGTAAGCGATCTCGGGTTCGGGCTTAAATCTGACTGTACCACATGGTCTCTTGTATGGGTCGGGTTGGGGTTTCATTTTAAGGCCCGTGTAGACCTCTATAACATGTATAATGTTTATATCTTGTGGCTATACTTTTGAAACAGTGTGTATTTGAATGTTTATGGACTGGCCCCATTCACTTCCATTGCCTTACTATATTTGCCTTTTGTTTATAAAAAAAAAAAAAAAAAAAAAAAAAAAAAGGACATCACTTTTTTTTTCTTTTTTTTTTATCAACATTATGCCATAAATGCTGTCGATTGTACTGAACCTGGAATATTCCTTTCATATATTTTGTTCCAAATGTATTCATAAATAAAAGAAATATATTAAGTATTAAACATAAATATATATATTTATAGCAAAATATACTGCATATTTAGTTTTTATATATATATATATATATATATATATATATATATATATATATATATATATATATTAGTAAATAAATATTTAATAACAATACATGTATATAATGATATTTTGGTGCCTTTAAAAAAATTACAATAAATAAAAGCAGTTGTAAAGGTCCTACTGACAGAGGCCGCAACACAAATTAAAGGAGAATGAGTGAGAGAGACTGATAGAGAGAGAAAAAAGAAAGTAGGCCCGTCTGGATGAGGGCCAGACAAAGTCCCTCGATGTATTAAATATTTACAGCGCAGGTTAGTTGCTGGTGTCGGGTGATGATGGAAGGCGCTTATAATAGCAATCCTCTTTATTCCCAATCTCTGCCACTTTCAGGACAATACCAACCAACAAAAGTACTTAAATATCTAATAACTGACAGCACACTTTAAAATGATTTATGCCCGATTGTGGGTAATGGTTGTAATTAACATCATTACACCATTTAATGTACTTCATTCAATTGCCTCTCAATTGCCAAGGGCTTTCCATGTGGGAATATTTTCTTGCAAGGATTACTAGTGGTTTATGTTTTGCCCTTAACATTCACCAGACCTACACAAATTTTTTACAAAAAAATAAATAAAATTATGCTGAACTCAGATCCATCTTATATAGAATACGCTTAAAGTTTTAGATTGAGGAAAGCTGAATCTATAACTTAATATTAACTCTTTTTAGGTGGGAAATAAAGTGCTGGTTATAAAGTTTGTGAAGTCCGACAACATCCTAGAACATTCGGTTACAGTAATGGAAAAGTTGCTAGCCTGCTAATTGATTTAATTAAATGGGAACCGATTTACAGCTGATGTTGGACAGATCTACAGGAGGTTTGGAAAATGAGTGTCTGAGTGCTTGAGATGCGATGGGGACATGGGACTGTTCTACTCACACTTCTCTCAGGTTGGGCAGATTGGAGAGGATGTCCGTATCGACTGCCGCCAGCTTGTTGTGGCTCAGGTTTCTGAATGAACAGAGATAGGGAAGAGGATGGGGGGAGGGAGAGAGGGAAATTTATTAAAACACTTTAGTCAGGCGCTCATAACAGGGTCTACATGACTCTGTTCCTTAGGTCAAAAGTGGTGACGTGAAAATCTTCACATTTCTCTCAAGCAAACTATTATGTTTAATTCGCAGTAAGACATCACATACAAACTGCAAAATGCACTGTTATATCTGATATAATAACGACACAAAAAATAACTACTAAAATACTTAAGCGCTAATAACAGTAAACATGACTCTACTCTTTCGGTACAAAGTGGTGATGTGAAAACGAGTGACAAACAAGTACCCTAAATCCTCTCTCCGCACTCTAACTACTGTGCCAGCACCAGCTTTCATCAACACACCAGGCAATGCACTAACTATCAGTCTGGTCCATCACTGAAACATGTCGTATCGACTTATGACCCATAAATCAGTGACATTAACAGCCTCCTTAAGCAGTACGTCATCTTCATTTCAGCAAGGTTGAGGCAAACACTCATCCAAGGGCTTCAGATTGGGCTTGGCAAAGCGTTGGCCTTCTGCTCTCCTTGATGAAATATCTAAGATTGATGGCACTGTGATCTATAAGCTCCTGTCAGCTCTGTAGTTTCTTACTCTACTCCTAGGCTACTGCATGCTAAAGATTTTCCTTTCGGATGGGTCGAACTTTTCTGCACTCTTTATAGTCTGACTAACTTGGTTACAAAGGGACTCCTCAACTGAATCAATATTTGATATTTTGGAGGACTACTGACAGTGGCAGTACTTTAAAACCTTTTTTTAATTGGTATTTTCTGGCTTTTTATTACAGAGTCCTTAGAGGACATGGTAGGAAGTTATTTTCTGAAATAGTTTTGCATTCCCTCGCAATAAGTTTTGCGTTACTTCTGAAAAGTTGAGGTCCACGCAATAAGTCCATCCCATATGAAAATGAACTATGGTTTTACTACAGTAACTATAGTTGAACTATGGCATTTGCAGTAAAACCATAGCAACCACAAAATTTACTACAGTAACCATAGCTATAATAAACCATATTTTTAATACAAGAAAACCAAAACCATAGTAATAAAAATCATAACTTTTCTGTTTCACTATGGTAAATCTGCAGTAACCATGACCGTAGTGACCATATTTTTTTAAACCATGGTACATGTACCACAAATTACCCACAGTGTTACTATAGTGAAACTAACCATGGGTTTTCTTGCAAAACTTATTGTGAGGGAATGCAAACTATTGTGAGGGGGCTCCATATTTTATTGATAGAGATGCAGAATGGGGGTCATGATGCAGGTCAGATTCAAACTTGCATTTCCCACATAAGCACCAGAGCTCAACGTGTCGAGTACAAGCAGGGGTTAAAGCCCTAGGAATACTTCCATTTTGATGTGCATGCTCAGCGTCTGCGTACAGTTGAACGCGAGCCTGTCAAATTACACTCCATATAACTGTGCGCATACACAGTTTGCCTACTACAACTGCTATGAGTCACCGGACTATTTCTCTTCAGGAGTTTAGACCAATAAATATGTCTTTATATTCCTTCAAATTTGAGTTATACAAACACAGGCATCTCCAGACCTCCTCACACAAGTGCTCTTGACTTGCATGTCCACGGTTGTTGTTTTTACCTTCATCTCCTAATGTTTAGCAGCGATTACATTTTCTAGGTTTTCTTTGTGACAGCAACGGTTCAAATGTGAATGTTGCCACCTTGTTAACCCACCTTGTGATTTTTTTCAATGGAGTATTACCAGTGAAATATAAAAGCTTCAGTAAGTCCTATTGACAGCATCAATTGTGGAATGCTATCAATTAACACAAAAAATAGTTTCGACTCATCCCTAAAAACAAACAAATGCACTGACAGTTATGCATTTGTCTATAAAGCAACCGGGAATACTTGTCTACGGGGCAATCTTGAATACTCATTCAATGAATAACTGCCAGTTTCAGGTCAATGAAAAGTGTAATAGAAAGGGTTCACTAGTTAGATCCATTTAGAATGCTGTTTTGCCCTCAAACACAAACATCTATTGACTGTGGGATTATGTTCAACTACCTGACTAACAGCTTCATTGGCACCGTTGATTAATTTTTACAGAGACACACCCATCTTGTTCAACGTTGTAGTGTAAGCCACTCATCATGCTTATAGAGGCAATAAAATTGGATTGTTCTCTTTTTGTCTGCTGAGCTGATCTTGACAGATGTGTGTGGTTGTAAAGGGGCGGACTTGCCAAATAAGGCTGCAACTAACGATTATTTTGATAATCGATTAATCAACCGATTATTCGACTATTCAGCGATTATTGCAATGATTAATCATTAGCTCTCAACCGATTATTCAGCTTGTGCCCCGACATAAAAGGTTGTATTAAACATGCCTACTAAAATAACATTCTTAAAGAGAATGTATCTTAAATATAAGTGTATTTTGTATATAAGTGTATTTTTTCACTTGGTTATACTTCTGTGAGTGCAGTAAAGTCAAAATATACTTAGAATCAAGATATATTCTCCAAAAGCAAGTCTAAATATCTATATGCTGCTTTTCAGATGAATGAATCTTTTTTAAAGTATTTTTAGATATTTGTAAATATTTGTATTTTTAATTTTATATTCAACATTCTCAGATAACAGTTTTTTCTTCTGCAGTATAGCTCCTAAAGAAAATGTACGTTGTTTTAAAGGAGTTTTAGATATTTACTTGGAAAACAAGCCAAAAAACAATTCAAAAACGTATTTTGTTGCAGTGTATAATGGGGCGAAGACTACACTCTCTCACCTTTCTGTTCACTTCAATCCATCTTTAACTCACAAAAAACAAACTCTCTTGTATTAATAAAGCTGCGTATTGCCAATTTTCTTCACAATAAGAAATGCACAGTGACACATATCATCATTAGAGTTTAATGTGATCTCATGTTACGTTAAATGAGATCAAACGACTATTCGACAACGAAAATTTTTGTAGACAATTTTAAGTTGACTAATCGTTTCAGCCCTATTGCCTTACAGTATATAATCTGTCCATTTCTCACCCAGAGCTGTCAGCCTCATATAGTGAAGCCACAGGTATGCAGACCTGAGATAAAACAGGCCTGGGCTATAGTGAACATTCAGTTATACCTTTGAAACAATGTACCGTGTATACCATTTACAGACCCCTTGAAACAAAATTGGAGACAAAATTCCTATTAGCTTTGTTAGCTGTATGCTAGTGTACTCCTAACAGTTGAAGTTCACGTATAGCAGATATGCGATTTTAAAATTGACAATCTCTCTATTACGGAAATAATCAAAAATATTAATGACTCATACTGCACTCACTAATATTTTCCAATAAAATGCTCTCTAGAATACATACCACCTACTTCTGACTAGCATTAGCAAGTAGCAATTCATGTTCATAGCTGTGACATACAATAAAGTATATACTTGTAAATGTAGCCTAAATAAAATCTCATTAATGACTCTTATTTTCATTTAAATATGCATAACCTATGTAGCACATTTTGTCATTATTTAGTGGCGGCGGTTAAGTTACATAAATTAGCATAGCAATATCGCTTTATTTGGTTTAAACAGGAACAATTTTGCAACATTTCAATGGCTCTGCCCGTGTGTGCGTATTTGTGTGAGGAGATAATAACACAGGGTGAGCTACCCTGAAGGCAATTGTCTGACAGGGGTGAACACTGCAAAATTGCAGTCCTGTAACATAAGGCAATTACCCAATTATACTGTAACAAAGTGAAAAATAGCAGGCTTTCTTTAAACGAGCCTCGCCAGGGGGCATGAATACAGCCTAAAAAATAATTTTTGCTGTGTAGGACACCAGTCACTAATCTGCTTTAGCCGTCTCCAAACTCTCTCTTCTTGCTCAACACAAAAGAACGTCTTGTCATACATTGATTACTGATTGATGTTAAACTAATTTTCCAGTGCAGAAACGTATGGGCTTCAAATGAGATAATTTATCGAAAGTCACAAATTCAGAATAAAGGTTTGTGAGACTCATTGATTATGTGAAAATCTGCCACAAAATCAATGACGTAACATACCTATATAATGATTTGATTATTTTGTAATTCATACACTTCTACATGGAAATTAGAGACTGAAATAAAAGTCCATCGCCAAGTCTCTAGGATGCTCTGGTTCCTCCTTCAATTTAAATTTATGGGATCACCCAACAGGTGAAAATCTTAATCTTAAACCATTTTTTTTTTCAGTTCAATGAAATTTTCGGTTCAATTCAATTGAATAGAAAATAAAACTACACCCCTCCTCAACAAGTAGCACAATTTTAGGTATCGTTCATATCTGCAGCACAATTGATGTGGGACGAGTTACTCATAGACATTTAATACTTAGGAGTTTGTTAAAATACAATGCAATCAATGTATAGTTAATTGTAAAGACATTTTAGGTATATAGTCTGAGGGTTTATAGTCTTTACTGATAAGCTATTCCACAATTGACTAGACTAAGATGTAATGTGTTTGCCAAAAGCTCTGTCAGCCGTTAGTGGGTGGGGCTAATGGAAAGAGGGGTTTATTTGCACAACTTAAATGTTAAACTGCTATACAACCAATCAGACACATGGTTCATCCAGTATCATTAGACAGTATTGCCTCCAGACTTATGTTTGAATTCAGAACTGAATTTTTCCTAACCAGCCAGAAAGGAAATTATAGCATTTATACAATCACAAAGTTTTATCCTCAGTCACTCCAAACAATCACAGAGTTTTATCCTCAGTCACTCCACTTTGTTTCAGCCACTTTATTTTATCAGATAACACTAACTTTCACGCCTCTAGGCTGACCTTTGGGACATAAATCACATGGCCGTTGTAACCGCACAACAGGCATAACTAACGCTCCTATTTTCCAGTGAGGTTGATTTAAGTTAAGGATTTGGAGGAAGTTTAATGGTAGCTCTTAGTAGGTTTAAATGTTTCATGTAGGGGAAGCCTGTATCAGCTTAGTGTGCTTCTAGACTAGACTAGGGCTTGGTATTGATACAGATTTCCCAATTAGATTCCGATTCACAAGCTCTCGATTCAATTTGATTCTAATTTGATTCGATATCGATTCATATGGGTATATTTCTGTTATAATGTCCCTTTTGTTCACATATGAAATAAATTCTCTCCCAGCTAATCATGTTAATTATACAAGGGACCTTCTAACAAGGTTCATTATGAAAATATTAATTTGACTAATTATATTTTATTGGTATTTCATCATTTTGGTCACATTTTGGCTTTTTAAAAATGAACAAATCCATGAATTCAATCAATATATAAAAGACATTATATTTCATATATTATTTTTTGTTACTTGTTTAATTACATAATTTGTTCTTTTTACAAGTATTTACATTGATTTGTTGAACACGTGCTGAAACCGGTACTGTTTGTTAACAAAACCAGCATCTTTGTAAAAGCGCCTGTAGATGTGCTGGCTTTATTTCATCTGCGCATTATTAGAATTAAATGTTTTTTGTTTTTGTTTTTATCAACAACTGACTGTAGAGAACAAGAAAGGATATTAAAGGAGACATTATTCAATGACAAATGGGTCACGTGGATCTCGTCTTTGGACAGCAAGAACAACTTTTACTTTGAAATGTTAACATTTAACAGCCAGTTGTCAAATATATACATTTAAGTCGCATAACGCAAAATTTTGTTGCAAATGGGAGTGATTTTCTCTCATTGTAGTAGAGGGTTACGTATAGAGATAAAGATCGATCTTGGGTTTTAAGAATCGAGATTGAGATCGTTCAAATGAAGATCGCGACGCATCGTAAAATCTATATTTTTACCCACCCCTAATATATGCTGCATAATGAGTGCTGGATAAAAAAAAAATAAAGAAAATAAATTTCCACCTAGAAAATGGCAATGTTTAATGAGACAAAAGTTCCTCATCACCTCTACCTGGCCTTCATCTATTTGGTTTAAGGCACACTATGGTTCAAACCATCAACCCAATGGTCTGTTGAACTAAACAAACACATCCCCCCTCCTAAGAGAGTCCTAGTGGCCAAATGGACCCTTAAAGCAAACCAGAAACACACACTTGGATCGCTATGAGACATCTAGTCAGTGCACTTTAAATTCTTTTTAAGGAGAAATGAGCACAACATGTTTTTCCAGTCATCCTCTGACCTTAAATTTAATCAATTCTATCTGCAGTAGCTAATTATTCAATCACCCACTAAATACCCACACTGATCTAGTGCAATCAGACAACTGTTCACAGATCAGCTCTGAAAATTTTTACCCAAACCTTGTGTCACTTACATGCTTACCAGCATACAGACATAAACACAGTCTACATTCTATTCAACCATTTTATAGCCATGTAGACAATAATGACTTCAAACCTAACAGCACTAGTACAGGCTAGTAAATTGAACTCGCACTCTAATAGGCACTGATGTTCTTTTTTTTTTCTCTTTTCAATTAAACCTCAAGACAAACGGCTAACAGTTTCCTATGTCAGGAAAACAGTGGTGAGAGAACAGTCACACCTAACAGGGGTCAAAGTCATTTAGGAAATGACCAATGAGAGAAACTGGAAAAATTTAGTAATATAAACACAATAGCCAATAATATACTGAACTGGGAGGCTTTTGTTTTCACGCCAGAATGATAATCCTTTTCCAGATATTAGGTTTAATTTTGTTCATTTAATTCCAGTTATGAGTGTAAATAGCCAGGAGAATTTGATTTGCTGACACCAAACAGTGCTCAAATATGCTGGCTAACAGTAGGTGTACAAAATAATATCAATGTTAGAATTGTATTCTTAAATAACAGCAAAAGGCTCATTGTCCGTTTTTCTCTCAAGATCAACAGCCTGAATAGAGTGGCGAAGAGACGACCTTTATCGAGCTATCTTTATCACTGATAAACGGAGTGTGAACTTCGGTCTTTGGAAGTGTGAAATGATGTCAATGATAGAGCTTTATGATGCAGCTGGAAGACAAAGCATCTTTAATGTACACTGTTTTAGTGGGCCATAAACTAGTCAAAGAATAACTCTCCTGTCACAGCTCTGAGCAAGGAAAAGAGCGAGAGTCTAGACGGACAAATACTTGCTTCGCAAAAGCCGCAAAGCTTGTGGTTCACTCTCTCTTTCGGTTTTCTGCCATAAAGACCATTTACAGCCTGGCAACACAATTGATAGTAAAGCCAGGAGCTTTTTGCAGATAGTCCAAACAAAGCACAGAAAGAGGGAGCGGATATAGAGTTAAGATCACAATGAGATAAAGATCAACAGGAAGGTGAGGAAAAAAATAATACAAAAAAGCCAACAGACGAATGAAAATTGAAGAACTAGAACGAATCCAAGACAAATGAGACATTTTAAAGTCAAAGACTGAAATCGGGCCCAAACAAGCTCAGGAACCAACCATCAAAAGGTCTCTTCTCTATGGGCTGAACCAGAACCAAAGCCATGAAGACGCCAGCCAAGAGTCCAGCGCACTCACACAGAGTAGACTTGATTACATACACATTTGTTCCAAATGATAATTTTTTATTGTTTAATGAGAACCCTGCCTCTGAGCAGAGTTTAGACAGAGGAGTATAAATACGTCCTGTACAGTTACAGACCAACTCTTGATGGACTGTTCCAGAAAACTTCAAAGCAAACAGAGCAAGTGATCATTAGTCCGGCCCTTTATACAGTTTATTATCTTAGCAGAAAGAAAAACTCTGGAATAATTGCACCACTAGTTTAGCCGGAAATGTCAGTGGTTAGCTTCAGTCTTATATTCATCACATGGAGCATAAAGTATGTCAGAAATTTAATTTTTTTGGGAATGCATCACCAACATCACTGCATAAATTCCAGTAGAGTGAATAAACGGGGTTATGGGATTCAATGCTATAAGACTGCAGCATTATATTCTAAAAAAAGTGGCTCAATTCACCTTAATTCATCCTATATGAGTGGTCGACCAAATAGATTTTTCAATGGCTGATGCCTATAGAGAGAAGGGTGACCAATGGCTGATATAACTCAGATGAAATTATCTATTGACAAGACTGCTTGTAGAGTTTGAAACTGACACAATGGGGAGGTAACCTTTCTGTTATTTGCCAAATAGATATTAATACATCAATAAGCCTGATAAACACAATAATTTACATGCGTTTACCTATACACCTGCAGATAGAGGTATCAAATCATCAAATTACCGGGAACTATATGCAGTGTGGAGTTAGAATTGTAAGAATGTTGAATTGCGATTTTGGTCGCAATTCAACACCAAGTGTGTGTGTGGGGGGGGGGGGGCTCTATAAGGCCTGTTCCTCTCCAATTCTCTCACCCCTCCCCTTTCTTTCACTCGTTTTTTTATGTCTTTTCCAGATCTCCAAACTCTTACCAGATGTACAGAATTCACAGATGAGTCATCCATCACTTTGTAGACACTTAAACAAAGGAAGGGAGAGAAGGAGGTGCTCAAATGTGTCTCAACAGAAACAGAATCTGGAATATTTGTTTGATCCTGTTGGAATTTAAATTCTGGTTCTGCTGTGGCTGCCATTACCCTAACCGAGACATAATAACAACTTTTATATTTATCTAAGCTAGTCCAAATTATAATTACACCAGCATTTTTAAAGACATTTCCTTTGTCATCTCTTTGTTAAAAACCCTATACCACTAGTTTCTTGATTTTAAATTCTATTAAGGCCTATCACTTAATGCAAACCCACTCACATTTGCTAAAGGAAGACTGTATTAATGGTTTAAAAAAAAAATACTAAAACAAGCCTGAATATCAGCTAGAGGATAAATCAACAAATTCCTCCAAAAAAAAATAAAACAAAAAAAAAAAAAAAAAAAACACACAAAAAAGTGTCCCTGTACTCCAGAGCAGTGCTAACGGAAGAAGCCGTTAACCTCTGTAACATGCAGGCCAAGCTAAACACGGTGAGCCACTCCTTTTCCTCACAACCCGATAACGCAAGCAAACTCTGCTCCAGGCTACCGTGCACACCTGGAGCAAACCAGTTGAGGTTTTACGTATGTCATGCGTTTTCTGTCAAACGTTTCACAGCTAGATTGTGATTTTTGTTTTTGTAGCCGTTGTTTTGAATGCAAGGTCTTCCAGGTCTACAGCAAATGGATTAATAAAGGATACTGCTCAGATAATGAAAAGAACCACCCAACAAATAAGTTTGACTGCTTATGGCATGATGGTGACTGTTTTAGGGCCAAAACAATCCAGTTGGGCTGGTTATTGATACAGATTTCCCAATTCGATTCTGATTCACAAGCTCTCGATTTTATTTTGATTCAGATTTCAAATGGATGTTGATTCAATGGGTATATTTCAGTTATAATGTCCATTTTGCTTACATACGAAAGAAATTCTCTCCCAGCTAATCCTGTTAATTGTACAGGGCTTCTAACTATTGGTACATTATGAAAATATATCCGGAGGTGAGAAGCTGACGTCAAAAATATACAAAATGAAACATTTGGTTTTCTGCCAAAATAAAAGCTCTTTAAAGAGACAGTTCACCCCAAAATGGAAATTCTCTTATCATTAACTCACCCTCATGCCATCCAAGATGTGTATGACTTTTTCATCTGTTGAACACAAAGATTTTTAGAAGAATATTTCAGCTCTGTAGGTCCTCACAATGCAAGTGAATGGGTACCAACATTGTGAAGCTCCAAAAGCACAAAGGTGGAATAAAAATAATCCATTCGACTTCAGTGGTTTAATCCATATCTTCAGAAGCGATATAATAATAGATATTTGTACTTCCTTCGCCAGTTGAGGAAGCTCATCCTGCCACAGGCGCTGCTGATGCAGTTCTACTCAGCAGTCATCGAGTCTGTCCTCTTCACTTCTATAACTGTCTGCTTTGTTTCAGCTACGAAATCGGACATCAGAAGACTACAAAGGACAGTTCAGACTGCTGAGCGGATTATTGGTTGCCCCCCTGCCCTCCCTTCAAGAACTGTACACTTCCAGAGCAAGTAAAAGGGCTGGACCCCACTCACCCAGCCCACTACCTTTTTGAACTGTTGCCTTCTGGCCGGCGCTACAGAGCGCCAGAACCTTCAGGCACATGAACTGCCCCATTGAGCAATAATTATGTGCAATACACAGCTTAATTTATTTATATTTATCCAACATATCCTACCTCTTCTGCCATTACATTCCCTTGCACTATCAGTATATCACAGATTTGTATTTGTACATATATATATATATATATATATATATATATATATATAGTCTTATTATGCATTTCTATACTTATATTTTCTATTTGCTTTTTATTCTATTTTTTATTATCTGTCTTGTTGTTGTCACCAAGACAAATTCCTTGTATGTGTAAGCATACTTGGCAATAAAGCTCATTCTGATTCTGATAAGTGTGAGTGAAAAACAGATCAATATTTAAGTCCTTTTTCACTATTAATCTCCACTTTCACATTCTTTATGCATATCACCACTGGGCATGGAGTAGAATTTATAGTATAAAAGGACTTAAATATTTATCTGTTTCTCACACACACCTATCATATTGCTTCTGAAGACATGGATTTAACCACTTGAGTCATATGGATTACTTTAAAGCATAAAAAAAAAGGTACCCATTCACTTGCATTACAGCTGAAAATCTAAAAATCTTCATTTAAGTTCAGCAGAAGAGAGAAAGTCATACACATCTGGGATAGCATTTTCATTTTTAGGTGAACTATCCCTTTAACTAGATGCGTGAAATTGAAGAAATTGCAACACATATATATTACTACAGTATAGTAAAATTTAATAATTGCATTGTGCTAATAATAAAAACAAATAATAATAATACATAATTATATCAATAATAATTACATTATATTTAAGCAATATCTCACAAGCAAGAGTGCTGTTGTACTGAATATTTTTTATTTTTTTTATATCATCAAAAAGCATCAAAGTATTAATCAAACTTTAAAACATGGAATTCAGAAAAAATTAAATTTGGGCAAAAATAAAATGGAATTTGAAAAAAAAAAAAAATGGATTTCAAAAGGTCCTACTGTTTCCACATGTAAAAACAAAAAACAATGAGTTGGAGAGGTAGATTATCAAGATCTAGAAGATTCCTGATTGAAAAGCTGTGGACCTTGACAAAAATTAAACTAGGTCTTATAGTTAATGCAAAGACGTACTGCATTCTTAACATTCAGGTTTACTCAGCAACTCCACAACAGGTGACAGAGACTGTAAAAAAGAGAAACCCCCTATGTCTTAACACAGATGCTCACATAAAAAAACAACAAAAATCTGGTGGGCTGTTTACCAACCCTTAAGAGGGGACCAAAACCACACTCACACATGTGGCAACCCAGGCTGCAGTGCACATACATACCAGTCACTAACCTCTCAGCTTTCAAACAAGCTAGAAGGCCACCAAAGGGTCGGGAACCCACAGTTTACTTTTGAGAAGGACAACTCATAGCCCTTTCCCACCGACATGGTTCGGGTGCGGGTTCCTGGGCCGGTGCGAATTCTTGAATTGTTCCGCGATTTTCCACCGCAGATAAGGCCGTTCCGGGGCCGAAAACCTGGTTCTGCATCAGTCCTAAAAGCTTGCTGGTCTCTATGCAGGAACCGATTACGTCAGGGGACGGAGGGCGGGATAATGTTTCGTAACCATGGTAAAGTTTTCCCAAACAACAACAGTAGCTAACTCGGACACCAACCAGCCTGCCAACTAACCAGGTTATCGATTTCAGCCTGTAACGTTCATGATAAACAGTGAATCGCCAGTGTCCTCTGCAGCTGATCTCAGCAAGTTGTTAAATTTTCCAAATTGTTAGCTTTTCTTACACTGTTGTCATCTATTTTGTGCATTGTTTTATTCTGGGGGGGGATTCTTGACCAGCTACTCAATAAGTTTGGAAGATCACGACTATCTGTTAAGTAAAACGGTGGGATTCTCAAACAATAATATTATATGCTATGGCAAAAATGCAAATACAACCATCTGCTACACCAATGTTAATAATGATTCCACTGTAACAGTTTACAGAACTTAAGTTAAGCCACAGTTCATACAATATAATGTAATTACGTTACCTGTCATCTTTAGCGTAGATGTCGTCTCTGACAATCTTGTTGAGCAATGTAATAATGATGGATTGCATTAATCCGTATGTTTAAATATATCCTGTATACAAACACACTGTGACGCGCCATGTTTGTTTATGTTTGAGATAGTCACGTGAAACTACCATGTAGACAGTAACCCGTTATGTCACCGTTCGGCTCTCAGGTCAGTGGAAAAGCACGGCCAGTTTACGATAGGCTCCAGATTGCCCCGGACGTGAACCAGCAGAGCACAGGCTCGGCACGAGAACCATCGCAATTTCGGTGGAAAAGGGCTATCACATGTCTAATTTTTGTGAGCCAAACTGTTCCCTCCATCCTCATTAAAAGTGCCCTCTCAAAAATACACTTCATAGTACACTAAATGAAAAGTCAAAATCAAACAACTATTTAACATTAAACTTATCTAATTTACTGGTGACAGTGAGGACTCAAGGATAAGCATGGATGTTTGATAAATTACCATAATGAAAACCAAAGTTACTCAATTTTTTTTGGTTGTTTTCATTAGTCCAGACAGATCAAGTGCAGGAAAAATCTTTTTATGGAAATAATTGATTTAATTCAAAAGGAATTCAGACGACTTTTCAGCCAGCTTTAATTTGTGTAATTCGCAGGTGGGGAACTCAGATGACTATGTCCTGCAACAGCAAAGCCAACAAGATTATTCATAATGTTCATCAATTAATTTAGCAGCCTCCTCCACTCTCAGGTTAACCCTGACACATTCTCTCCTTGTATAACCCTATCAGCCACAATCTACAACCCCCTCCATTTCTCTTTATCTTAATGGAGTCTTAAGGCCCATATCTTGGAGTAAACCTAAATCCACACACGGCCATATGCAAGCTGGCATTGCCAACACCTTGCTGTTTCCTATCATCGCCATCAAGGTCTCTGCGAGCCACGGGGGACTCATTAAAAAAAAAAAAAAAAAAAAAAAGAGGAAAAAAAATACAGGCACAGCAGAGAAAGTATTTGGACAACTGGAAGGTATTAAGACTTTAAGACTTTATACCCAGTCCGTGTCCACAGGGTTTTTCCTAACAAAGCTTTTTTCTGCTTTTGATTGATATATTGCAGATAGGCACCACAAAAACTATCTATGTCCTTTAACCTTAAAATTCAGCTTCTGTAGGATCGGTCAAGACAAAAGCATACAATAAAGGAAAAATAAGATCACGGAACTGATGCCTTTCAGTTCATGAAAACACTGAAGTGCAGTTCTTTTGTGACTCCTGAAGAACTTAAGTCTGCATATCATAAGCATAAGCACCTTGAGTCCATACAAATTACCAAAGAGGTATACAAAAAGCACGGCTCATGAATAGGGTAAGTTTAAGATTTCAGAGATGAAAAAGGATGTAACAAGTATATTTAACACACAAATTATTGTCAATTTGTATCTAGATATAAATATTATTAAAAAAGTTACACTTTAAATGAATGATTCAGCAAAAATGACAATTCTCTTATCATTTAGGCCTACTCACCCTCATGACATCCCACATGTGTATGACTTTCTTTCTTCTGCAGAACACAAATGAAGATTTTTTGAAGAATTTCTCAGCTCTGTTGGTCCATATAATGCAAGTGAATGGTAAACCAAAACTCTGAAGCTACAAAAAGCACATAAAGGCAGGATAAAAGTAATCCATAAGACTCCAGAGGTTTAATCCATGTATTCTGAATCGATCCAATCGATTTTGGGTAAGAACAGACCAAAATGTAACTCCGTTTTCGCTGTACATCTAGTCATTGCAGTCTCTAGGCACGATCATGATTTCAAGCTTGATTACACTTCCTAGTGCTTGAAGCATGCACAAAGCAGAAGATGGTGCTAGGAAGTGTAATCGAGCTTGAAATCATGATCACCAAGGAGACTGCAGATGACAAGATATATAGTGAAATAGGAGATATATTTTGGTCTGTTCTCATCCAAAATCAACTGGATCACTTCTTAAGACATAGATTAAACCACTGGAGTGATATGGATTACTTTTATGCTGCCTTTATGTGCTTTTTTGAGCTTCATCATTTTGGTCACCATTATGGACCTACAGATATTTAGATCTAGATATTTTTCTAAAAATCTTCATTTGTGTTCAGCAGAAGAAAGTCATACACATCTGGGATGGCATGAGGGTGAGTAAATGATGAGAGAATTTTCATTTTTGGGTGAACTATTCCTTTAATGACCGGATACAAGGCAAGTCATGAGGAAATGTATACCACCACTTGTTAGGTTGTGGCCTACCAACAAAATACTGTTGTTTTGTCAAAACTATTTTCCACCTGTGCTACTGGTTTGAAACAAGAAAAGACACTTCAAATATAGCTTTACCAATTTATCAGTTGTTTAGCAAGGGGAGTAAATTAATTATTCATTGGCACTTATTAATAAATTGTGAGAATAAATGGATTAATCTGACAAAAATGTCCCCGTACCCTGTAGTCCTATGGTACATGGTGTGCCAAAACAACAGTAAAGCTGTAAAAATGTATATGAATCGCCTCCATTTCATGGAACATGACTTTCAGAATATACCTCCAGGTACAGTCAGATCCAAAATCTAAACACACATCATGCATTCTACAAAAATATCTATGGGCCACAAACTAAAGCACTCAGCCAGACCAGGTCAAATTACTTAGCAGTAGGTTAGACAGTCCTTAATGTGGAACATCAACAAAGCTACCTACATAATCTTTCCCGTCTACAGCCTGATATCATGTTTAATGAATGTTGCACAGTCCTATCGGACAAAGGATGATTATTTACCAGCAAAACAAAACTCCCATCTGCTGCAACCAAGAATGTTCTCATCTTCAAAAAGTTATATGTGGTTGCATTTGTTTGATACACCAACATATTTTTAAAGTTGGGCCCAATGAAGTAACTAACTCACCACATCTTAAACTAGAATCTGACACATTGGATAATATAAAACGCAAAATAGATAACTCATGACTTCAGTTAATGCTTCCGTGTTGAAACTTGTTTACGATAATCATCTTTTAACCTCGCTACAACAAGAATAGCAAGTGAGCTGCCTTTGTGAAATCTACAGACAAGACAGTATCTTCAGCAGAGATGAAACACAGTAAAGGTGTTATAGATAATACTGGGCAGTAAAATTGTTTACTTTGAAAATTATATTATTGTGATCATACACGCAGATAGCACCTTAGTGACTGTGCCTAGACTGTAGAGATACATTACACTAAAACCGAACGAGCAACAAAGGTTAAGTAGAAACTTTCAGAAGTGTTGAATAGTTTAGAATTTTTTTTAACAATGATTAAAAAAATAAATAATTATATTTTCATTTTTTAAGATTCATATTTCGCAGAATATTCATTGCGGGTTGGTGTTGAAATATATCTGGAAGTTCACGCAATTTAAGCTAAGAATAAAATAACAACTGCCACTGTTCTCCTTTTTATAAGGCTAACAGGATCTATCATTTTGGTTAAAGCAATTGGCACCCTATGATGTAAATAACATCTTTTAAAAATGCATGTGAATCCAGCATTTTAATTTTTAGTCTATAAAGACCATCCTAAAAAAATTGATTATTCACATGGAATGTTTTTTTTTTTTTTTTTTTTTTTACTTAATGTTAATCCTTCCAAACATTTGAGAGTTTAGGAAATGTTCTTATGTTTCAGTATATCCGAATGGGACACGTCAAGAGATATAAGCCACTAAAATAATACTTCTCAAAAACGGTTTCAAGTCTATGTTACCTCAGTAACATAATATGAACTCTCTAAACACAACTATGAACAGGTACTTATTTGAAGAGTTATAAACGTTATACTAAGGCCTATCTGTCTTAGTAAACTGGAAAGAAAAGAGTTAACATTTTACAAAAGGGTTCCATTAGTTAACAACATTAACTAACATGAACTAACAATTAACTAACAATTAACTAACAATGAACAACACTTTTACAGCATTTATTAATCTTGGTTAATGTTAATTTCAACATCTAGTAATACATTTTTAAAATCAAAAGTTGTACATGTTAACATTATTTCATGCACTATGAACTAACAATGAACAACTGCATTTTTATTATTAGTTATTATTATTGTTAGTTCATGAAACCTAATGCATTAACTAATGTTGACGAATGGAACCTTACTGTAAAGCGTTACCAGAAAAGACTCCAAAAATATATATTAGCTCATCTTAAGAGCCAAATGACCTTCGAGTATTTATAAAATTGTGCATTTATGATTGTTGCTTGATTACATTGACTCTTTTCCAGCAGGCTTCCCAAACCTCTGTCAGAATTTCCAAACTTATGACAGTATCAAAAATGTTATAACCAAGCAGGCCATAAACTAAGCCAATATTTAACCGTTAATATGATAACACATTTTCTATAAGAAATAGCTCTGCCAGCACTCAAAATTCATTTTAAATAAGTGAGAGAATGGAGTATGTAACGAGGCATGAAACTTGACACATGTCATTTGGTATTCTGTGACTTCGAGTCACTTTCTTTCCAGGACAACTTAGGTTGGTGGTGTTAAATGAACTCAAAACAGCGCTGTTAGTAGGTTAACGAAGATTAAGTTGTTTTCTACTCGAGATAAGCAGTTTGGACAGGGCTGTTTAGTTTACTTACAAATGCACAGTCCTCTTAGGCAAGTCTTGAGGGAAATCAGTCATGTTCAAGTGACTGCAGTCGGTCGTGTCTAGCGTACACGTACAGTTGTGAGGGCACGGTGCGTCCGAGCTCAAGCCATAATTGATTAACAGTTCCAGCGTCAAAACCCAATAAAACACATAATATGAAAGTGATCCCATCTGTCCCGGCCACGCCGCCATTTTGTATCCAGTTGTCTCAGCGCTTAACGACTGATCTCTCATCCACAAACGGACAGAATGGGGTTATTAAGTTTCTCAGAGTACGAGTAATTCACATTCATAAGTTGTTTGTTTACACAACGGTAATATTAAATTATATTGCGTTGTTTGGAGGCAATACATGAGTCCTGGACTTGAAAACGGTCCACAGTAAAATTGTATCTCCCTTGCTGTCCCACGTAAGTAAATCAAAGGTGAATCACGACAAGGCAATACAAGAAACTTGTCCAGAAGCCAAAACTAAAAGCAAGTTGCGAGCAGTTGTCCTTAAAAGGTTGAAAAAGGGGTCTGCATGGGAGATAGATGTGCGCTTTGTTTTGGCAAGAGAGGTCCACTAGATCACATATAGTTTGAGTTGTTTAACTCGTCAAGTTCTTGGAATGTTTTTCTCCCGAGTGTTTCATTGCTATGAAAAGGAAAAACACAGTAAACCATGTCCATTAACTCCATATGAACGCGTTGAAATAAACTCTGGGACCATCGGCGCTTACAACAAACTTTTCCTCGGGGAAAAAACGCACTCTTTAAAAGCTTTGATCCTCTCGCTTCTTTACAGATGTAAAGATATAAAGTTTCCGAACAGTGAATTCAGACTTCATTCAGCTCATTAAAGTCAATAACAAAAAACACTTTTGAAACAACACGAAGGCGAAACTGTTCCAGTGACCCATCCGAGTATTGTGAACTTTGCGGCTCTCGTTCACTCTCTCCTGCAGTCCTGCGCGAGGTTGAAGAAACTGGGAAGCTTTTTATCCTGATCTCGTGCACGGTCCATAAAAACTCCCGCGATCCGATAATTCACAAATTCACCTCGCACTCCTGATCGTTTCCAACGATTGTTTTCCCCCTCCCAGCCTTTACTTTTCTTTTAAGCTAAAGGTCTTTTGCCCCACGTTGGATACACGAGAAGTGATAAAGATTCTCACATTGAGCTTCCTGATTGGTTCTCTGAGAATGATGGACAGCCCAACTCTGGATCTAACTGGCTCTTTCGGAGCGCTCGGGCGCCACGATTTTGGCTGTCAGTCACTTCGCGTAGGCCCCGCCCATCTTTCCCACCCAGAGTGCGAAACGGCACCGCCTGCTTTCACTCTCATCGTATCTTAAAGGGATACTGTTCCGTGCCGAATATTTGAATACGATCACGAGAGAAAACTGTACAATGTCAAGCGGACGGAGAGGGAAATAAGCAATTGACATTTTTGCGTTTTATTTATTTATGTTGTCGGGCCAGCTTTGATAAAAATCAAACAGAAATGTGTGAATTTTTTTAACAAGAATTTTTTTATCAAGAAAATTCACGTTAGATCATAATTTCTTTTTTTCTAGTAAGACCTTTGACATTAGGGCAAAAATCATACTCTGGATAATAATTTTTGTATTGTTTTCCTGTAAAAATATCTAAAAATCCTTAAAGCAAGATCAATTTGATAAATCTTGTTTTAGAAACAACACTGTGAAAGATATTTAGGTTTTTCAGAGAATATATTTTTAACATATGTATTTTGTCTTACTGTACTGGTAGAGTTTTTATAGTCAAAACAAGTGAAAAAATCTACCAGTGCTGAAGAAGTAATCCAAAGTATTTAGAATACGTTACTGACCTTGAGTAAACTAACGAAATATGTTACAAATTACATTTTACAGCATGTATTCTGTAATCTGTAGTGGAATACATTTCAAAAGTAACCCTCCCAACCCTGTATGTATATGTATATATATATATATATATATATATATATATATATATATATATATATATATATATATATATATATAAAATTAAAAAAATATATAAAATTATATTAATCCTTAATATGCCATTTTTCAAACTGTGTAATTAAACAAAGTATTCGTTACATACGGTTTAAAGCTACAATTTTGTGTAGAATTTCATTAAAGGATGCTTAGGCTATGTCATCAAACAGTTACCCAAAAATGAAAATTCTCTCATCATTTACTTACCCTCATACCATCCCAGATGTACATGAATTTCTTTCTACTGCTGACAGGGCCGTAGCTAGTGGGGAGAAAGGTGGTAATGATTCTAGGGGCCCAAAGGTCCAGAGGGCTCACAACAAATTCAAAACTTTATTTTTTAATAGGTAAAGGGCCCAGAGCAATATACAGTCAGGGGGCACAGAAATCTTTGCTACGTCCCTGACTGCTGAACAAAAATGAATATTTTTAGAAAAATATCTCAGCTCTGTAGGTACAATACAAGTGAATGGCGGCCAGAATTTTAAAGGTCCAAAAAGCACATAATGGCAGCATAAAAGTAATCCATAAGACTCCAGTAGTTAAAACCATATATTCAGAAGTGATATGATAGGTGTGGGAGAGAAACTTTTTTTACTATAAATTCTCCTCCCTGCCCTGTAGGTGTGCGACATGCATGAAGAATGCAAATCTCCAAAAACAAAAGAAGAATGTGGAAGTGAAAGTGAAAGTGGAGATTCATAGTCAAATTTAAATTTTGATCTGTTTCTCACCCACACTTATCATCTCGTTTTTGAACATATGGATCGTATGGATTACTTTTATGCTGCCTTTATGTACTTTTTGGACCTTCAAAGTTCTGCCCACCATTCACTTGGATTGTATGGACCTACAAAACTGAGATATTCTTCTAAAAATCTTCATTTGTGTCTAACAGATGAAAGAAAAACATACACATCTTGAATGGCATGAGGGTGAGTAAATGATGAGAGAATTTTCATTTTTGGGTGAACTATCCCTTTAAGAATAGCACAACAATAACTGTGAAACAAACAAAAACAATGTGTGAAAAACATTTTTAAGCCACACTGCTTGAAAATATCCATTTCAATATGTTATCCTGTATTTTCGTCCTCTTTAACCAAAATGGCATTTGGTTCAGGTATTTTGGCCTTCTAGTCTGAGAAAGACATTAACATGTTTTCACATATGATTTATTTGTCAGTGTGCCACTAGTAAATCATTTGATTTACAAAAAACTTGTGACACACCAAGAGTCAAGAGACCATAAAGAGACACAGGTTAGTGCTTTGAAGGGTATAGACCTTATTCACAGCAGCACCATCTTTGATTTTTGATGGGAATGATAACGGGGCTGTGTGGGATAGACATACAGTTTCTTCAATGAGCTGCAGTTTGAAGTGTTTTTGGATAATTCTGCGGACAAAACATTGAAAAAACATCCTTCCAAGAACATTCAGTAAACAAAAAACTACTGAAGAGATGTTAAGTCTATCCCTCACAGCCTCGTTATCATTCCCATTATAAATCAAAGATGGCACTACCATGAATAAGGTCTATAAGCAGCACAAGTACACTTAAAAAACAACAATACTGCAATGCTACAATATTAATAAAAAAATTACAGCAATAACTTTGATATTTAAATTTGATTAGAATCAAATGGCAAAAACAACTAAACCCTTTCACACATACCACTTAATTCAACACTTGCGCAATTTAGCGAACACTGACTTTTAGATCAGCTGTAGTGACAAGAAAGTGTGCCAATAAACTAATGTGCGTATCAAATGAGAGACCCTTACTTTACTTTCTTGCTCTCTCTTTCTTTTTTCTCTCTTTCTCTCTCACTCACTTTTCATCCAGTGCTCTTCCACAGCTGGAAAACGATTAAAGACACTCATGCATGGTTTTGGACAGGCAGCGCAAGACATAAAGACATTTGGTGCCTCTTAGAAAGAGAGAGAACTTAAGAGAGAGAGAGAGAGAGAAAGAGAGAGAGAGAGAGAAAGTGAAGGCAAGTGGGCCTGAGTTTTGAAATGGTAGATAATTCAAAGTTGGAAGGGATGCCGTTCCATCTGCGTGCGTTGTGTTTTGTGTGTCTGTGTTGCAGTCCTATGCCAATTTATCACGCAGGCCGTGCAGGAATCTTCAAAGATAATGAGCCCATCTGCTCAAGCTATTCTTCAACAATAAAACGGAGAGGCGTGAAACGAGGCCAGCACATTGTGCTATCTCTGGATGGGTAATGGGTGTGCACTAGCGAGGAAATGCCTAGGTTAAAAAGAAAGGAGAGACATTTGCACATCTCATGCAATCTTCAAAAAAGCAAGAACCCCAAGGAGAAAACGCAGTCATGGAGCGCTGTCTGAATTTCAGATTAGACATGAAGAAAGGTTTCATATGCATTGGGACAAATGTAGATTTCTTTAATTGAGGCTTTATTTAGCTGTACATTTCTAGACAATTATGGTTGATTAACATCCTCACAATGGCTGCTGTTTTCTAGAATTTCTGGCTATGGAAAACTGTCTTTAACTCAAGCCCAGTGGCATGAATTGGGCAGAACTTTGCACAACCACTCTGCAGGTGTCCAAACAAGAAGGCAGAGATTTTTTTATTGTGTGTATACACTAACATTTACATTTCTCACTGTTGTTTGTTTAATCAAGTGAGTGAATCTCGCCCACTTATGCCAAGTTCCTTTTATTTCCCAGTGCTCAACGCGTACCAGCCAAAACGGAACGTGTTGAAAGATGTCTCCTCCTCGACCTGCTCTTGAGAGTTGCACGTTGCCTATAGCTTGAAGTCATTCTCGTAGAAAGCATGCGTTGTTACTACAGACTTGTGTTAACAGCTTGCTTCTATAAGTATTTACCTGGGTAACATCTGCCTAGTGTTTATATGTCAGCACACAAATTCAGACGTGATGTGTAGATACTGCCTCCCATCTGCTGACAGGGTGGAGAACACAAACCTTGCACAAATGCAGTTAATCTCATGTTTACTTGAGCAGAAGTGTTTTAATAGGGACAACAGAATAGGTGATAAAAGAAGCAAAGGTCTGGAACAGGTTTTTTGTGTGGTGCAGGTCAGGAATGCATCGTGTGAAAGGTGACTTCTGTATTAAGGTGATGCACCTTTTGTTTAGCAACATTCTTTTTTTTGTTGTTTTTTTTAGGTTCAGCTTTTTCTCTGAATATGGGCAGGGTGCAACATGGGTGAAATCTAGAGTGATGATGGATATTCAGTATTACAAAACTGTAATCTCAAATCAGAGGTGTAATTATGTAATTTGTACACATGATGTAATAAAGTAAAAAAAAAATTCTCTCTCTAATTTAATTAAATTATTGAATAGTTCAATGTATATTTGAACAATTCAATCATTTATTTAATTCATTAATGACATTTTCCTCCTCCTAAATGCACAGTTGGTTAATAGTTCAGCTATTTTGGGAGAAACTAGGGCTGAAATAAATTGCATGCAGCATATGAGAAGAAAGATTGTTGATCAGTCCTAACATGACACATCTGCATTGATGACCAAAGTTTTACAAATCTTTTCACTGTAATTTCAAAACTTTACACTGTGTTTACACAGTGTTATCAAGGCATTGAATCTACAGAAAGTCCAGTACGTATATTAAATTACTTCTTCAATGGAGGCCATTGAACATGGAAGCCCGGCCAGGGAAATTCAATTTATTAATAAAGTTACCCGATCCTCATTCCCATCCACCACAAATGAGCACATGGCACATGCTTGGGAGACAGATTTATTGGTAATTTATCAATGTCATTACATTATCTTAAGTGGCTGATGAGCTGTGGGGAAGTGGTCATTACATCTTTGCGGGTTGGGGGGGGGGGTTATGGTGCACATGGGCAGTCTGATTTACTTAGGCTAAGAGAGCCTCTTTAGAGATAAAACAGATAAAGTGGCCCACTGGGGATAGAAATGTTGCCTAGGTACTAGTACTATGGAAAGATGGATATTTTGGGCTAAGAATATTGATCAAAAAACAAAAAGGCATTATTACTATTTTCCACCTTTTAGAATATGAGTAAAGTCATAAAAACAATGAAAAAAGATAAACACAGATAGAAGTATGGGAATTACCCTTTGCCTATTTTACAGCTTTGCACACTGGGCATTCTCTCAATCAACTTCATGAGGTGCTACCTGAGATACTGTTTAAATAAAAAAGTTTAATTAAAGCTTAATGTTTTCCAAACCAATTTAAGCCAAACTTATTTCTCTTGAACCATTGGTGAACAAAGCCTGTGTTTATATAATGCGTGGTGTCATTTTAAAATTAGTTTGTTAGGGGGACATCATGGAAGGCTGTAAACCCTCTGGCTGACCAGTAGAGTTAAGTAACATTAAAGGAATAGTTCACCTAGAAATGATAATTCTCTCATCATTTATTCACCCTCATGTCATCTCAAACTTGTATGACTTTTTTAAAAAGCTTTTTCATGCATCCTTGTGCTTAACGCATGCACGCTCCCATGTTCACATGATAAGTTCTTACATGAACATGCGGGCGTGTATACATCAAGTGCAAGGACGTGTGAACGAGCTTCTGTCATGAACGTGCACAGAGCTGGAAGGAAGTGAGGATTTTTGGTTAAAAGTTTAGTTCGCCCAAAAATGAAAATTCTCTCATCATTTACTGATTCAGATGTAAAAGTAAAAGTGGAGATTTACAGTAAAAAAAGGACTTAAATTTTGATCTGTTTCTCACCCACACCTATCATATCGCTGCTGAAGATACAGAGATATGAAGATATTTAACCACTGGAGTCATATGGATTACTTTTATGTTTCCTTTACGTGATTTTTGGAGCTACAATGGTCTGCTCACCGTTCACTTGCATTGTAAGGACCTACAGAGCTGAGATATACTTCTAAAAATCTTTGTTTGTGTTCTGCTGAAGAAAGAAACTCATACACATCTGGGATGGCATGAGAGTGAGTAAATGATGAGAGAATTTTCATTCTTGGTTGAACTATCCCTTTAAAAAGGACAGAACTTTTGCTTTGTTTCTCATTGAAAGAGACTGTATCGCTTCAGAAGACATGGATTAAACAACTTGCGTTGTATTGAGTACATTGAGTACTGCCTTCATATGCTATCGGAATTATAGTAAATACAAGTTTCCCACTTGCAAGTGGCACATGAACGACCCCTCAAGTTGTAATTACGACTGGGAAACGTGGAGATAGTTTTGATAACCGAGTTTCCAAGATGGGGTGAGTCGTAAACTTTAAACATGGTGGAGGAGAGTACGGTTTCTGTAAAGAATGACAGGTTTTTTTCTAAATACAGCTAATTTTTAGTGCTTGCCATTTCGGTCATATTCATTTATGTCTATCAGCAACCATTTGATGCATGTTGTACATTTTTACACCATGAAAACAGCTTGTATTTGACCAAAGTGCCATTATTGGCAGAAAGCTAACACAGTAATATGTATTCTGCTGTCAAAATAAAAAGTTACTCAAGAAATATGTATGACTGAACCTTGCGTCGTTCATGTTTTCTGTTCTTTCTGACAACAAAGCACTTGAACGCGATGTACTCATAGTTACCACTTCAGAAGAGGGAAGTAGGATAATTCTGACAGAACATGAAGCAGCTGCCTTTATGTCCTTTTTGGAGCTTGAAAATTTTGGACCCCATTAACCTAAATTCTATGGACAAAAAACAACTGAGATACTCTTTAAAATATAACCTTTATTTGTATTCCACAGCAGAAAGGATGTCATACGAGTTTGAGATGGCAAGAGGGTGAATAAATGATGAAAGACTTATCATTTTTGGGTGAACTGTTCCTTTAAGATACTTAGGTTTTAAGATAACCTAAGTAACCTAGCTTACTACAATCCACCCCTACATTTTAACTAATCATCAATGTTCTTTGTCTAGTTTTTTTTTTGAGAATTTCAGCGATGTGCGCAAATAGGAGAAATTTAACACCTTAGCAGAACAAAAACGTGCATTTTGTCAGAATTTTTAGGTGAACTAAAAGTAGCCAGTTCACCCACTAAGCACAAATTAGCCTTAAGAAAGCCCTACCAGGAACATAACTCTATTCAAATGACCTAGAACACCATGTTTCTTGTTTTCTTCCTCTTCCTCCTCCTTTTTCTTCCTTTATTAAGTACAATAAAAGAGGGAAGGTGAGAGAAAGAAGGAAGAGAAAAGGAGAGAAGAGACATAAGGGCCAAAGCCCTATAGAGGACTGCAGCTCCAAATGCTTAGCAATCACAAACCCTGCGTTTAGCCAGCTGCAGCTGTGAAACTTTTCTTTCTCCTTTCCATCTCTCTCTGGCTCCCTTTCTTTCCCAGACCTGAATAGAGCTGCGCTGAATAGATTGGGCCAGGTCGGCTAAATAGTTGCACCGGAGGGAGGGGTGGGAGTGGAGCCCAAATGAACCAGAACCCCTACAGGGTGCTCTGCTCCTGGCCACGGCTATGATGGGGAGGAGGGGGGAGCTGTGTTTAATCGCTCATAATAGAAATTAGCATGGTGTAATGAACCCGTTTCAAAAGTCCATTATTTGCGCAGTTCAAAGAGAGGGGTGACTTTGTAGTTGAAATCTGCAAGCCCAAGCCAAATATCAATAGGAAAGCATTTGTCAAAACTTAGTACAACTTTGTGAAAGCAAACAGTGAGTTTTCTCTTTCATTTTTTGAAGGAGAGGGAGTGTGCATAAATCTTGTTCAGTTTTACAGAAATGTACTTTTTCTTTTTTTTTTTTTAAATATAAAGCTAAATGTCCCCCAGTTACACTAAGGAGAACATTGCTAAAGAAAACGCATAGCCCTGGCGTGTAAGTCCAACATGATTCTACATATTTATTTAGCAATCAATCAAGTCGCACAAAGCATATGTTCAAGTCTGAGCACTTAGTTTTTGTCCCTCATCCAAGCAGAACTGTCAAGATGCTACATGTATGTGAAGAAATTAAATTTGTTATACGTGGTTCTTGTAACCTTTTCTTGTAACTTTAATCTATGAAGAAATTCAGGGGCAAATTCACTAAAACCTGCAACTTAATCACTAAACCATCAGCAATCCAGTTTAAAAAGATGTAATCAGCACTAAAACAGCACTGCACTATAAGTATGAATACTATGAAGTTAAAGATGCACTCAGTAATTTTTCCCTCGTTATAAAGGTTTAACGCCTAAACACATGAACTGTAATTTTGCAATATATGTAGGAAATCATGACCACTCACATTAAAATCCAGCCATATCAATAACCTTGTTTTATTGTAACCAAGCTGTTTTATTCTACATGGAGAGGGTTCGCACATGGGGGCTGTCATGTTAGAATCACATGACCAGCTGAATACTACTCACTTAATGTCAGTAACCGTCCTGTTATTTGACACTTTCACTAATTGATTAAATGAATCATGGCTGACTGTGAATACAAAATTTTTACAGTGGCATCTGAAACTGAAAACTATTTATTTTAAATGATGCTGCATCCAAGCCGCTAGGTGTCAGTGTAAGTACAAGATGACACAAAGACAAAAGTTACTGAGTGCACCTTTAAGTCACAAGCTGTGCCCCAAATGACACACTATGCACTGTGCGCCTACACTAGAATACACTATGCAGTCAGCCAAATTGTGTATACATTTTCAAAGCGTACTATTGTCTCAAATGGAACACTAAAGTTTTTTTTTTATTACACGGAAGCATTCGCTGTTTTTCAACTGACGGAAGTGATGTTTTAATCGCATGCGATATGTTACCGTTAGCTTTAGCGTGTTAGCTAATCTCTGTCCAACATTTATGTCTCAAATAATGCACATTTTCACACACCATGGGGTGATAGCATTCAACTCACATTTGAAAGGTGCTGTCTTTACAGACGTTTCGCTAGCTGCCACATTCACCATTTTTACAACTGTTTTGACAGGCTAGCATCATGGCCAGGTATCTTTAGCCCTTCCGCTACATAGACCAAGCTGGGACCGCTGAGTGCATGAAGTGTCCAACATTCCACATTTTGTTTTTTTGGTTGGAAAAGTACATCTGGGTACTCGTAGTACTCTTCTTTTTGTTGCATTTGCAGTGTGAACATAGTGCTCACACTACTTACACTACAAAATGGCTTAGAATAGTGCAGAAGTATGTGATTTGGGATGCACCTGTTATCATTCTTTGTAGCACAAACTTGCCTCCTTTCTATATCAATTAAGCACATAATTGTGCTATAATTTATAGCACTTAGATTGTGCTTAATTAATTAGTTTTTTTATTTACAAAACTATAAACTCTAAAGCGCTAACCCGTACAATTAACATCATAATTAACAATTACCACCTGTGGAAAATAGGCAGTGATCAGAATTTCATTGAAAAGAGATGTTTGTGTACATTTTCTATTGATCATGGCAGCCTAAACTCAAATGATAATTAAATGATGGAGAAGAGCGTTATAACTGAGTATGCATGGTGTAGTCAAGAGCATGTTCTGCATTTTAAAAGAGTTGATTCAGGTGCCTTGATCACAGTGGTAGATCGATGCTGTACAGTCCCAGCAGAGTATGCCAGAATGTGGTAGTCTGCTGCATCCTCTGCACCCTAGCACACAGAACATGCAAAATGCATTCAGCGCAGATTTTGAGTTTGCACAGTTTCCTGATTTCTATAATTCCTTTAGTGATTCTCGTGCTAAAACAATGTAAACACTTAAAAATAAGCGCAATTCATTCTTAGTGAACCCCCCCCACCGCTCTTCAAAAAGATGTTTCCCAAAGAACACTGCCCCACTTACTGCTTGACCCAAGGGCATAGCAGCCAGAGGGGACCCCCCGTACTCATTAAAATAGGTGATTCGGTCCCCCACACTTTTCCAACTAAGCCCATACCAAGTCTAAATGGTGGATTTGTCTACAGTATTCTTTGCGTTTTGTTACTTTGGGCTGACAGAGCGACCATCAAGCCAATCACAGGTGAGTTTCATGAGCCGAAACAACACTTACGTAATAGGCCGTCTGTCAGACGGTCTAATCATTGCAGCTCCATTCATTTCTACAAAGTTGCTTTCAACAATGCTCATTTATCCATGTTTTTTTTTATTGGCATTGATGTTGATCTAAATGACAAACAAACAAGAGTTATTTATCACCATATCGTTCATGATTGGCAGCATTATGTGAAATGCACTGCAGAAAAAAACGGACAATCCTTCTTTTAAGCACACATTGTAAGTGGAGTTTATATCAGCACCTGAGTCTTCATTAAGTTATGCTTTTTACATTATGTTTGTGAGGTAATTGTTTGATAAGTTCGTTTTGCCAATTTAAGCAGATCACTAGATCTGTGTTAAATATGTAAAGCTATTTTTAATATCAGCTCCTGTTTTTATCTCTATTTTGGTGTGCAGTTGACAAACTGTAAGATATAAGATATATCTGCTGTGTTCTTATGACACACACACACACACACACACACACACACACACACACACACACACACACACACACGCACTTTTAAAATGACTGCTACACCCCTGGCTTGACCCCTTCACCTAATAATCACCCACCTCTGACAAGACACGAGTTTCACCCTCCCTTTTTTCACCACTCTGATCTGAGACCTGTTACCCCAATGACATCGCCGCTCTGGTAAAACACTCTCAACAGAGGTGAATTTGCCATCGATAGCTGCAGCTGCACAGCTTATGGCCGTCTAACCTGAGGGCCCTGTTATATAAAATAGGATAATGGTTGCCACCTTATGAACACTTGTGGCCCACAGCGGTGTGTGATATTTCACAGACTGGTAAAATATTTGCTGAAAATTGGTGAGAAATACATGTGGGTATGTCAGGCAGCTTTGTTGTGAGAATTCATATACATTTATAATTAGGTCAAAGACCAAATAAGGTTGTATATATGTTCCAATGTTTCTCACTTTGGACAAATATCTCTTAAGAAATTACTCTGCTGCCTATTTAATTTTAATGAAAGAAATTGACTGGATGTGAAATATGGCAAAACAATCAAGCTAATTATTATGTAAAACAAGGAATAATCAGTTTCCAAGAATGGGATGAATGGCTTTAGTTTTTCTTCATCCAGCCATTCCCAGATATGCATCTCAATTTGAGCTCAAACACAAAGGGTTCTAACTCGGCAAGTAAATAAGGACAGAGGCCTATACAGTGAGGCCTATTCAGTCCTCTGACATGGCTTCAGTTCTCCAGTCTTCTCGAGCGTCCAGCTGTGAGCACTTGAGACAGGCCAAGGCCTCACACTGAATACTCAATGCAGGGAACTGCCCAGAGGACTTTCCAGAAACCTCCATTCCTTTGGCTGACAGCACTCTGAAAAGAGCCATTATCTCCAAACCCCCAATTAGGCCGAACAGTTCAATCCAGAATCCCTTTGTATAACCTAAATAGAAATAACCATTTTGGCTGGGGAATACTTATCTTTCCAAATAATTGAGGTTACTTGGAACTGCATGCTTTACAAGACCGCTACATGGTTTAATTTAATTTGTTTTGCCTGCAATACAAAGAACATGGAAGAAGAAAATTATTTTTTCCTCAGAATATCTCCATAGGCCTGCACACTTGCCAGGAGAGTCAAGAGAGTCAGTTTTGGGTTTTCACATTTTCTAATTTAGTGTTACATGAGCTGGTGTGTCTGTATATAAACAGACTGCCAAAGTATGCTTATGTGAAGCATCTGATTTACTCAGCCAAATAAAAGCTCTTGTGGATTTTAGCTCAGACAAAATATGCTAAAGTTAACTCTACAAAACCACAAGGCAAATTGCCCCTCGTTTAGTCAGGGGGAAAACTGAGCCATGTTCATTCATTCATGACAGACTAAAACAGATAAAAAGACATAGAGAGAATTAGGAGAATTAGGGAGAGAGTGTCAAAGAAAAAAATTATGTAGGCTACTAATTTACTAAAATCCCCAGTTGGCAGTTTTGGATTTATGAGTAAAATAAGGTCTGTAGTAAACATTACTTGAAGGAACTTGTTTTGTTCTAGAACACACATTACACCCTGTCATACCTCAAACGTGAGTTTTGAAGCTGCCTTGTTTTATATTGCAAGGTTGCTAGAGAAGGACCACAACGGCACGTACACTCATTGCTTATGGTAGCTGTAGTCTTCATATAGCGACTTGTTAGCAACATAAATTTTTTTAAAACACGCCGACTTCAAAATTCTCAATTGAGGTATGACTGTATGTAATTTATGTTGTAGAACAAAATGTCCAAGTATATCTTTAAGTATTGTTTTTTAATCAACATTTTACTCAGAAATGGAAAAACCTCATTATAAAAACCCATAGGAAATTTCAGAAGGAACCCATGGCGAATTAGCCTTTTGGGTTCGCCTACAAATTGACGTCATGGCTGTACAGCTCTATTAGTGGCGTTTGCTTAGGCAAGCATCACTAACAATTGTTTATACTTAGTGTTAGGGTTCTAAACAAACATCTAACCCAAGTATTAAACTTAAGTGCGTAACTAGTCACGGACCTTTTGTACTATGGACAGGAATGATACCTCAAATGCATTTTTTTCTTTTCTTCATAAAGTAATAGTTCACCCTAAAATGAGAATTCTCCCAATCATTTACTCACCCTCATGCCATCCCAGATGTGTAGGACTTTCTTTCTTCTGCTGAACACAAATGAAGATTTTAAGAAGAATACCTCAGCTCTGTAGGTCCTTACATTGCAAGTGAATGGTGGCCTGAACTTTGAAGCTCTAAAAAGCACATAAAGGCAGCACAAAAGTAATCCATAAGACTCCAGTGAATCCATATCTTCAGAAGCAATATGATAGGTGTGTTGGAGAAACAGATCAATATTTAAGTCCTTTTTTACTATCAGTCTCCATTTTACTGTTCACTTTCACATTCTTCTTCTGTTTTTGGCGATTCACAATCTTCGTGCATATAGCCACCTACTGGGCAGGGAGGAGAGTATATGTTAAAAAAGGACTTCAAATATTGATCTGTTTCTCACCCACACTTATCATATCACTTCTGAATATATGGATTAAATCACTGGAGTCTAATGGATTACTTTTACACTGCCTTTATGTGAGTTTTGGAGCTTTAAAAATTTGGTCACCATTCACTTGCATTGTATGGACTTACAGCGCTGAAATATTCTTCTAAACATTTTCATTTGTGTTCAGCAGAAGAAAGAAAGTCACATCTGGGATGGCATGATGATAAGTAAATGATGGAAACATTTTCATTTATGGGTGAACTATTCCTTTAATAGATTGCGATTGGATGGGCAACAAAATTCTATTGACTTACATTGAAGGAGGGACCTGAATAATAGGGACCAGAATATCACAGAGTCGGGGTGAGCTATTTTGACTTGGACAAGCAAGTAACCACCTGACAATGCCTTAGCAACCACCAAGAACACCCTAGCAACATGTGGAGAAACACTCAGAACACCTTGACAACTGCATAGCAATGCCCTGGCAACTACCCAAAACACCCTAGCTGTGAGGAGGCAAATGGGCACAGGCAAGCTCCGCTCACATTTTCTCCAGAAAATTTAAAATCTAGTTATATATATATATATATATATATATATATATATATATATATATATATATACTCTATTCTAATATTGCATTTATATATATATATATATATATATATATATATATATATATATATATATAATATATATAATTATTGCTTATATTACTACTGTAAATACTGAAAAAAGTAAAGTAACTGATAGAAGCCAGGGATGTCTGCTACAAAATGTTTACTTTGCCTGCAGCCATTTTACTGAAAAAAATAAATACAAAATAAATAAACACTTAGAATTTCGAGCATAGGAAATGTAAAATAGCATGAAAGTTATAATATACAAATCCTGGAATTGTTTCAAAGGACATAAATCTTTTTCCCAAATTAGCCAAATGTTTTAGACAAACGTTAGACTATATATGAGCAATGGAAAGTTCTGTCACACAGGAAACAGTAATCAAAAAATAACGACTTGTCCTACATGCACTTTAAAGTAAATGCCAGGATCTTTACTGAAAATGATTCCAACATTATGTATTCACTGAAGCCAAACCTGTGCTATAGCTGCAGATTTACAATGGCATGCTGTCAAAAAAGAAATTTGGTGAATAATGGACCTTGTGCTTACTTCCAAGAGAGCGGAAACATACAGACCAATAACTCAACTAGGGGTGTGAAGCACAAGTGTGATGTGTTAGCTGGAGACTGCATTGGATTTTGTCAGGGTGGGGTGGTGGATTTGTTCAGGGTGTTTGAAGGTGGTTTAAGAGTTACAGGACCGTGACAGTGGAGATGCATCACAGTTCTGCATGTCTAACTCCCAACAGCTGCTCAGAGGAGCAGTCAAGACACTACCTTCATCACTGTCATAATCATCATCATCATCATTACTAATGTTGAAGTCATCAATATCATCTTTGCTTTGCAATATGATTTAGCATTGCTGCTTGATGTAGTCATCAACGACTTGTGTGTCATATTACAAGTCTTCTGAAGGCATCCGATTACTTTGCATGATGAACAGTCGTTATTCACTCTCAAATTATTGATAAGCTCATGTATACAGAGCCCAAAACACATAAGTGACCAAATGCCATGACATCATGGGTCAAGAACCAGTAAGTTTTGATATTATTTACAAGCCATATTTGACTTGGGCTCTGAATACATACACTCACTGAGAACTTTATGAGGAACACTATGGTCCTAATAAAGTGCCGGATGTGATCTTCTGCTATTGTAGCCCATCCGCCTCAAGGTTTGACATGTTGTGCATTCTGAGGTGCTATTCTGCTCACTACAATTGTACAGAGTAATTATCTGAGTTACCATAGCCTTTCTGTCAGCTCAAACCAGTCTGCCCATTCTCCGTTGACCTCTCTCATCAACAAGGTGTTTTTGTCCGCAGAACTGCCGCTCACTGGATGTTTTTGGCACCATTCTGAGAAAACTCTAGAGACTGTTGTGCATGAAATTTGACATGGAAAAGAGTTTCGAATTTCACAAAATTCAGCATTTTGAGAGGACTTGGCACATACTACGAAATAATCAACCTCACTGCCCAGACGTTTTGTCCACAGCAATCTTTACAATGCCACCAATAAATCAAATCAGTGGCCCAATCCAGCACAAACAAAAGATACCAATATTAAACACACTGAAAAATGAGAGGTGACAACTGAAATATTTGGCCTTTGTTTTTGAACATGCACACTCAGTATAAAAATTTGTACAAGGGTACTGTGTATGTGTTGCATAACGGCAGTCCTTCCTCTCTCTTTTCCCAGGAAATGCCTCTATAATGGAGAAGATTAGTAGATCTTTTGTCAGCTGTAGGAGGATGGCACAGGAAGGTGAGAGCCAGGTTCTCTTGCTACGCTTATTGAACTGGTACATTCCATTCAAAGGTCTCAATTCCAAAAACTGATCAAATACAAAGCATTTATGGAACTATTTTTCTTTCTAGAGTACTGCTGATCTTTGCATTGTAAATCACGATACAAACCTGTAACATTTCATGACCAGTTACAGGACATTAGCTTTTAATAAACTAACTTCATCTTTAAATATTTAAGTAGTGTTTCAATGTATTTTGCATACTTATTTCATGTGGTGAATTTTCATGTGAAATGTCCAGGGTCACTGTTGGCTAGAGATGCTTGTGTACTCCATAACTTTGTAATTGGAGACATGCTGACTCGAGCATGCTTGCTTATTGTCGAAGTCTATCTCAAAGCCAGTAAAACAGTATGCCAGATATGTGTCGAGGGAGTTTTTGAATGTTGCAAGCTCCTTACCTGTGCAATCCATTTTATCCATAAGTGGTTTTTACTTCAGTTCTCTTGTGTGAATGAGCCCGTTTACATGCACACCAATATGCCGATTACTCTCTAAAATCAGCTTATTTGTTTACATGAGATTTTAAATAATCGTGTTATTCTCTACTTTGACATCAAACCGTGAAGAGGCATGCGCTCAACATGTGCGGACATTGGATGAGCTGGCAAGAACACCGGGTAAGGTGTTTACATGGTACGCGGAATCGGTGTAATTGGCAAAAATCTACCCATGTCGATCGGGCTATTCATAAGCCGTTTATGGCCTTTACGCCGATAAAGTAACGTGGTTTATTGCATTTTATTTTGAAGTGTTTCTGTGTTGTTATGATGGTCAATCTGGAAAAGCTGGTCGCTACGTGACTCAAAGTGATTATTAAACAACAAAAGGCTGCTATTTAATTAAATAAATATGTAGACTGTATGTGCCTCACACTACAAAGTGAATTTCGCTCTGTCATCTGCTACAAACATAGCGTAAAATGCTCACGATGGTGTTTTCTGTGTATGAGCCAAGGAGGAGCTATAAAAGGTAATTGCTGCCGGCACCGGCAGCGTGATTTTCCCCCCCAAAACACTTAAGAGAAAGCCACGACCCACAGTCATGACTACCAGCAAGCTTATCTTACCATTGGTCAGCATTGGATCCATTCACCATCTTTTCGGAGTCTGAAAAATTCACAGGTGACTGCGTGATTGAGATGACCATTGAAAACTTTCCTGAGGGTTTAGTCATGACTGTGGGGTGTGGTTTGCGCTTAAGTGGTTTGGGGAAAAAAATAATGCGCATTGGCACAACACTGTCTCATTAAATTGCAGCTTTTGCAGCTAAACAATCTCACTAGGACTAGGATAATTTGTTCCCTGAATGTTTTACACAATGACATTCGTACATCAGATGGTATTGGTTTTTGGTATCGGAGCATTTTTAAGTACATGAGCACGGTATCTGACCCAATTCCAATACCAGAATTGATATCAGGATATGTCTACATAATATATACAAATTCTTAATGATAACTTACCCTTAATCAAATCAAAATCACAGTATACCTAAATATATCAATGTGGCAGGAGAGTTGGAGCAGAATAATGACTTAAATTCTGTTTGTTCTTTATACAAATTTATTATATGGCTTCAAATTCAAAAGTTATAGTGCACAAGTCACATGGACTACTTCAATGGTACTTTTGTGTCCTTTTTTAAGCTTGAAACACATGGTCTTAATGAACTTCCATTGTATGGAAAACAACAACTCTAACATTCTGTAAATAATCGCCTTTTGTGTTCAATTAAAAAAATAATAGCATACAGGTTTGGAATGACATGAGGGTGAGTAAATAATGACAGCATTTTAATTTTTGTGTGAACTACTCCTTTAAATACTTACAAATACTTTAAATAAATACTACCATATGGGCATTGGCATTGTGAAAAAGTGGTTTTACTTACTACTTGTACCTGCTGTGCAGATGAACACAAATACTCACACAGATGGGAAATCAGCCATTATTATACATTACTGCTTACTTATTTTCAAACTGCAGCATTTAAAGGCAATTATCTCTAATGCTCACCGAGGCAAGAAAAGAGCAGACACCTGCAAGCAAAGACGGAAAAACTTTCATCCATGTGTCCTCATTTAAAACGGTTTCATACAAATCACAGACATTCACCTTCTATGATCAAATTACCTTTCCTATGATAACACTGGGAAGTTGTTTCTGGATGTACAGTGCATTCAGAAAGTATTCAGACCCCTTTATTTATTTATTTTTTCATATTTTGTTATGTTGCAGCCTTATGCTTAAAGCTTTAAAGCTACACTATGTAAGATTTTTTTGTTAGAAATTAACAACATTAAGTACACCATGTACACCAAGTACACCAACAATCCATCTTCTAAACCATGTTTTTGCCATACCCCGATTCACTACGGTAAGCCTATAATAATTATTTATATTTTAGAGCTATCGGGATGAATTTGGCAGGAAAATGTATACTTCTGCCATTCGTCCATGCATGTCCGTAAATACAAGAAAAATTAGATCCAGCTACTACAGCGTGTGTATGTTCGCTGATATGTGTGGTAGTAGTTTGAAACTGAAAATTTGTAGCCACAACAAATGAGCGACACGACCATGGATCATTCAAAATGGAAACCCTCTGGGGAATCACCGTTTTCAAAATAACGAAACCTCAAATCGAGAAGAGTCTGCAAGCAAAAAGGGAAAGCGACAGAGCACATAATAAAACACAAAACAACATCGGATTGGCTTTTCAGAGGTGGCGACAACTCCAAGATCTTAAAGGATTTAAAACCAACCCAGAGATGGAGTTTTTCTTGCCGGACAGCAGGTAAGATATTTTATTGGGCCGATAGCCAATATCTTAGCGCGGTAGTTCGTTAGACAGCATTAGCCACTCTAATGGGGCATTTTATTATGGATTGTGATACTGCAGTGCTTGCAATTTTATTTTCGAGGAAGTTTTTCGAGGAAATTTAACTTTTATTCTGGTAACAATGCCAATCTCTAAACCAGTTACTACCTTGGTCTATTTGCCTGCTTGATAATTTATAAACAGTTTTCGCCATTTGATTTTATCTGATATGACTAGTAATCGTTATGTCTTATGTCATCGTTGCCTAACTATTGTAATGCTATTTATTTTAAAACAATTGTTTTCAAAAAGTTAAATCAACAGCGGAAGATATGCTTCTTACCTGCTCATAAGACATATTTTCGGATATTCGCCTCTTTCTTCCTTTCATTATTAATGTTTGAGGGGAGGGGGCGAGTTTTGTTGTGCTTAGTGACATTCGCTCTGATAAGATGATCACCTGTAACCACGGTTACTCCTTAAACCTTCAGATTCATCCGCGCAGAAGAGCAGAGTTGAAGCACAACTCACATAATTACCAAAACAATGTTCCTCCGCAAGTAACCTGCAGTCTTATGCTTCAACCGCTTAAGGGCCAGAAGTTATATAGTGTAGCTTTAAATTATTATTTTTTCACATCAATCTACACTCCATACCCCATAATGACAAAGGAAAAACCCGATTTTTTATAACTTTGCAAATTTATTAAAAAGAAAACTGAAATATCACATTGACATAAGTATTCAGACCCTTGACACTTGAAATTTAGCTCAAGTGCATCCCATTTCTCTGGATGAGATGTTTCTACACTTTGTGGCAATTTCAATCAATTGGACATGATTTGGAAAGGCACACACCTGTCTATATAAGGTCTCAGCTGAAATTGCACGTCAGAGCAAAAATCAAGCCATGAGGTCAAAGGAACTGCCTGCAGAGCTCAGAGGCTGCATTGAAGGTTCCCAAGAGCGCAGTGGTCTCCATAATTCTTAAATGGAAGAAGTTTGGAACAACCAGGACTCCTCTTAGAGCTGGCCACCTGGCCAAACTGAGCAATCTGGGGAGAAGGGCCTTGGTAAGAGAGGTGAACAAGAACCTGATGATCACTCTGGTTGAGCTCCAGAGATCATATGTGGAGATGGGAGAAACTTGCAGAAGGACAACCATCACTGCAACACTCCACCGATCTGAGCTTTATGGCAGAGTGGCCAGATGGAAGCCTGTCCTCAGTGCAAGACAAACGAAAGCCCTAAAAGGACTCTCAGACTGTGAGAAACAAGATTCTCTGGTCTGATGAAATGAAGATTTAACTGTTTGGCCTCAATTCCAAGTGTCATATCTAGAGGAAACCAGGCACTGCTCATCACCTGTGCAATACCATCCCGATGGTGAAGCATGGTGGTGGTAGCATCATGACGTGGAGGTGTTTTTCAGTTGCAGGGACTGGGGGACTGGTCAAATCTCAAATCAAATCTCAAATCACTTTATTGTCACTCAACCATATACACAAGTGCAACAGTGGGTGAAAGTCTTGGGTGCAGTTCTGAGCAACATAGCAGTCATGACTGTGATGAGACATACACCAATTTACAATAAACATCAGATTAACACAACACAATTTACATATCTAATATACACATTATTACACACAAAACAATATACAAATAATAATATACAATGTACATTATACAATAAACACAATATAGAATACACATACACACAATATAGAATACACAGTATACAGTAAAAATAATATATATAAAATATACAGTAGGTTGTATTGTGCAGTATTGACATTCAGGCTGTTGTTTGATAGTCAGTTGCCAGTGTGTTGTTAAGAGAGAATATAATTTATGACAGTCCAGTGTGAGATAATAAGATTAATAAAGTGCAGTGCTGATGTATATTGATCATGAGAGATCAAGAGTTCAAAAGTCTGATTGCTTGGGGGAAGAAGCATGAAGTCGGCTGGTGCGGGTCCTGATGCTGCGATACCGCCTGCCTGATGGTAGCAGTGAAAGCAGCCCATGGCTCGGGTGGCTGGAGTCTCTGATGATCCTCCGAGCTTTTTTCACACACCGCCTGGTATACATGTCCTGAAGGGAGGGAAGCTCACCTCCGATGATGTGTCTGGCCGTTCGCACCACCCTTTGCAGGGTTTTGTGGTTGAGGACAGTGCTGTTGCCGTATCGGGCAGTGACGCAGCCAGTCAGAATGCTCTCTACAGTGCTGCTGTAGAACCGTGTGAGGATGTGGTGGTTCATTCCAAACTTCCTCAGCCGTCTCGGGAAGAAGAGGCGCTGGTGAGCCTTCTTCACAACGGCCTCAGTGTGGACGGACCTTGTGAGTTCCTCTGTGATGTGGACACTGTGATGTGGTCTTTTCTCCTGAAGTCCACCACAAGCTGCTTGGTCTTACTGACACTGAAGGAGAGGTTATGCTCCTGACACCAGCGTTTCATCATTGTCAGTGATCAGACCTACCACCGTCGTATCATCAGCAAACTTAATGATGGCATTGGAGCTGTGTGTTGCCACACAGTCATGTGTGTACAGGGAATACAGGAGTGGGCTCAGAACACAGCCCTGTGGGGCTCCAGTGTTGAGGGTCAGTGATGAGGAGATGTTGCTGCCCATTCTAACCACCTGGCATCTGCTTGACAGGAAGTCCAGGATCCAGCTGTACAGCGAGCTGTTTAAGCCCAGAGCCCAGAGTTTCACATCAAGCTTGGTGGGCACTATGGTGTTGAATGCTGAGCTGTTGTCTACAAATAGCATTCTCACATATGTGTTGGGGGGTCAGAGCAACAGGACGTCAGTCATTTAAGCAAGTGATTTTGGATTGCTTTGGTACAGGCACAATGGTGGATGTTTTAAAGCTGTGGAGTCCACAGACAAGGAGAGGGAAAGGTTGAAAATGTCCAAAAAACACCAGCCAGTTGGTTTGTGCATACTCTGATGACGCGGCCTGGAATGCCATCTAGATCCGCGGCTTTACGGATATTCACCCGTCGGAAGGATCGGTTTACATCCGCTACAGAGATGGAGAGTGAACTAACCTCTGTAGCTTCGGCCGCGAGAGCTCTCTCTGCGAGAGCGGTGTTATTTCCCTCGAAACGAGCGTAAAGTATTAAGAGAGTATTAAGTATTAAGCTCATCTGGGAGAGAGGCAGCGGTGTTCACGCGTGGAGTTTTTATTCCCTTTGAAGTCTGTGATGATAGTAATTCCCTGCCACATGCTTCTAGAGTCGGTGGTGTTGAACTGTCCTTCAATCTTGTCCCTGTACTGGTGTTTTGCTGCTCTGATAGTTTTGTGGAGTGCATAACTGGCTTGTTTATGCTCCTCTGCATTCCCGGAATTAAAAGCGGAGGTCCGTGCATTAAGTGCCGCACGATCATCGCTATTAATCCACGGTTTTTGGTTTGGGTAAATCCGTATAGTTTTGGTCGGTACTACGTCACCTATGCACTTCCTGATGAAACCCGGTACGGTATCAGTGTAGACCTCGATGTCGTCATCAGAGGCAGACCAGAACATCTCCCAGTCCGCATGTTCGAAACAGTCTTGTAGCATAGAATCTGACTGGTCCGACCAGCACTGGATCGTTCTGAGGGCGATTTATTAAAAACTCCGCAAATCAAACCCCAGCCAACAGGAGGCATAAGAACAAAGAACATGCAGATTCATCCACAAAACTGTCCCAAAGCAGTGTTACTCCACAAAGCAAACTCCAGCCGCTAGGCAGAACCATCATAAACAGCAGCAAAACAGGAATCCCGGTTCCTCGGGTGATCAAGAGTCAAGTTCACTCAGAAGACACATGAAAAGAATACACCATGACTTACTCAGACCACCAACTGTAAAAAAGACATTTGTGTGGGCATGTAAACATTTTGCGGTCATCCATAGTGTCTAATCTCAATCTGGCCTGGAACTTCAGTGCAGAAGCGATCTTCTGTCAATGCAAAAGATTCTTTAAGGAAAAGTGTTTTTCCACCAAACAGACTCCAGCCGCCAGGCGGAGTCAATGCAAAAAGAAACAAAAATGATGCCCAACTTCCTCCAACAGTAGAGTCAATGAACAGTGAGTCAATCCACTTAAATGAGAAAAACCCCAATGGTTTACTCACTCATAGATTGTATAAAAGACAGTGCTTGTTTCGGACACGTGAATACTTTGGGACCATCCTTCGTCTCTATTCTCAATCTGGCTGGAAACATCAGTGCAAAAACGATATTTCTTTGATGCAAGAGTTTCTTACACTCCATATCTCTGCCCTCCTCATGCTCAGGAATTCCAACAATTCGGACGTTATTCCTGCGATTTCTATTCTCAAGATCTTCAATTTTTCCAAGAACACATTCCAAATCAACGTTGGTCATGGGTGGATTAGCAGGTAATTCCCTCTCCGATGACTCAAGACAATCGATTCGTCTCTCAACATCCGTCACTCTTGTGACTAACTCAGAGAATTTTGTTTCCATCGCCATAATCGATCGACGTATAACAGCGAGATCCTCCAAGTCAGCAAGAATCCTCGTCAGCATCACCGACATGTTGGACAGTTGACGCTGGATCTCCTCTCTCGTCGCACCAACCAAATTGAGTCCCCGGTCTGTAGGCCTGACGGTGATTTCATCCTGAGCATGTAAGTGTCTTTTAATGTCTCCAGAGCCTGAGGATTTTGACTTCTTTGCCATATTTTACCTCAAAGAGCAAATGTGTAACCTACTGTATCGAATTTCACCAGGTTATCACATAAAAATAATTAAAAATTAGCAAAGTGCGCAGAGCTCGTTGCTCACACGTCTGCTCCCTGCATGGCGTCACGTGACCTCAGGAGAGCAGAAAGACTTGATAGAATGTACGTTCCTCTGATCACACCAGGATTTGTTGATCATAAAACATACACCACCTCCTCTGCTTTTACCTGAGAGGTCTTTCACTCTGTCCGCTCGGTGCACAGAGAGCGGGTTTGATGGCTGACTCTGGAATCTCTGCAGACATCCAAGTTTCTGTAAGGCAGATAATGCAGCAGTCCCTCGTCTGTTGTTGGAAAGAGATCCGCACTCTCAGTTCACAGAGCTTGTTGTCCAGAGACTAAACATTTGCCAGTAGAATACTGGGTAGTGGAGGTTGATTTGCATGACGTCTTAGTCTGATGAGAACGCCGGCTCTCCTACCCCTTTTCCGGCCGGGCTGCCCAGACAAAGGGCTCCGCTGGCATGTTTGAAAACAGTGGGTCGGCATTGAGGTATTTAAAGTCTGGTTTTCAGTGTGCTATTGCAGAACCAATGTCCAAACATGTTTGTCATAGTAGACAATAAGGCAGACAACATCCAAAACAAAAAACCTTCATCCCTACGGCTCCACCTTTGTCATCAGCCCCACCGGCTCCACTTCAGTCTTCCGATCCCCCCAGCTCCGCCTTGCTCCTCCGAGCCTCTGGCGCCGCCATGGTCCTCCCTGCCTCCGGCTCCACCCTGGCCCTTCGAGTCTTCAGCTACTCTCCGGGTATCCAGTTCTCCATGGTTTCAACCCTCGAGCCTCTCACGGCTCTGCATTCCATGGCTCTGCCCCTCAAGGCTCTCATGGCTCCACCCCCATGGGCTCCGCCCTGGTCTCATGCTCCACGGCATGTTTTCACCAAACTACGCCCCACACCTTGTTTCACCATGTTTCCATGTCCTCCCACGTATCCACGTCAAGTCGCCACGGTCAGGAGCCGCCCCTTTGGGGCGGGGGGGGGGTGGATATGTCATGGTTGTATGTGTTTTTGTTCCATGTCATGTTAGTTCCTGTTTCCTTATCATGTGATCTTGTCATGTATTTCCCATGTTCTTGTGTCTTGCCCTCATTGGTTCATTGTTTCATTAGGTTGTTAGCAGCCTTGTTTCTTGTTTAGAGTTCTAAGTGTTCATTGGTTTTCATTGTCATGTGTTCTCCCTTGTCCAAGTATTTAACCCTCATGTTTGCCATTGTCCATTGTCGAGTATTGTTAATGTGACTTCGTTTGGTAGTCAAGTCAAGTTTCATTTACATTATATGGCCAAAAGTTTGTAGACACCATATGTGCTTGATGTACATTTGATTTCAAATACTTAGGCATCAATTTCCCCCTTTTCTGTAATAACAGCTTCCACTCTTTTGGGAAGGCTTTCCAATATACTGTATGTAGTAACATGGCTGCAGGGATTTGCTCTCATTCAGACACAAGGCTATCAGTGAGGTCAGGAACTGATGTTGGTCGATGGGGCCTGACTTACAGTTGCTGTTCCAGTTCACCCCAAAAGTGATCAGTGGGGTTCAGGTCTAGGCTTTGTGCAGGCTAGTCAATTTCTTCCCCGCCAGACACAGTAAACCATTTCTTTATGGACCTCACTTTGTTCACAGGGGCATTGTCATGCTGGAACAGAAAAGGGCTATCCCCAAACAGTTGCCACAGATATGGAAGCACACAAAGCCCAAGCCATTACATAAAGAAACATTAAGATTTTTCTTTACTGGATTTAATGGAGTAACCAAATTCATTAATTAGAAGGGGGTGTCCACAAACATTTGGCCCTATAGTGTTGTCAAGTTTATGTTTTGTTTAACATTTGAAAGCACTGTAAATAAACTGCACTTGGGATCATCGCACTTCATCATCGTCTCTTCGTTTACCTTGTTGCCAGCCCAGGTTACAATTAAATATTACTCGAAAGTTTCCAGAAAGTACTGAGATCTTGGAGAGCAGAAATAAATTATTACAAAACAATTCTCACTGACTGCAGGTGTGCTGTTCCATGCACCTGACAGGAATACTTTGACAGAAAAACAAAAAACAAAGAAAAGAAAGGATGACAGATGTTAAGTCTTTGCCTCACTGAATGGACAAACGCAACTGAATGCCACATATGTATGTGGGTACCTGTTTGTTTTTTTGTGACAAAAGTGATACATCAACTTTAGTTGTTGTGAAATGCGTGTGTTGATTGACCACGTTGTTTCGATGGAATGTCAAACATCTCTATACATCTATTCTTTGTTTTTCGCCCCTTTGTTTTTTGTGTGTGCTTTTTTTGCGTTTGATATGCTTTCAGAAGTATCACTCCTTTCCACCTTCACCTGTTAAACTTATCGCCCGTCATTGAAGCTGCAGTTGACCTTTGACCTCAGCTGTCAGTTGCTCCCTGGAGATATGGAGGTTTAAGACTCTTGAATTCAATAACGCATCAGTCAGGAGCAAATATCCAGCACACACCTGTGTGACAGTCTTCAGCAGGCACACCCACACACATGCAGGGACATGAGTACATAGACAGACACAAACACATACACAAACACTCACATGCTTACGTATCTATCTAAATGGGGACATACCATTGATTTATATATTTTGTAACCTAAATATAATTATAATTACTACAAACTAACCCTATCCCAAATCCTAACCCTGTCGCTAAAAAAACTTCTGAATTTTTAGATTTTAAATGTTTAACTTTAAATTGTAAATTATTATTATCATTATTTTATATCATTGATTTGTATTATTTATTTTATTTATGAATTATAATTTTTATCTTTTATAATCATTTATATATATTTTTTATTTATAAATATTAGGTTATGATGTCCCCAAAATGATGTTTTGAGAGATTTAGCCAACACTAGGACTTTGGGGGATCTCCCCCACAATTTTGTCCCCAAAGTATAGCTTGAAAACCAACATTTTTAAATTTTTTAATTCATATTTTATCACAGAAAACATGCACTCTGTTTTGATTAAATTTTTTTAATCTAAAAAATGAAAGTGTAGTGCAGTCCAAAGTTCATGATATAATTTACAGTATGTTTATGCATAACATAATGTTTAGTCTGGCTTCTGTAATAAAACCCTGTACATTTTGAATACATGAATGATATCATGAAACATTTATGGGTTCAAGTGTTTTAGGGAGCACATATGGCTCAGATTCATCTCTCTCTCTATTTTCTTTGTGACCCAGGCCCCACTTCCTCACTGCTATCCAACGATCTCTGGAAGGGTAAACACATCCGGACTCAAGGTGCACGGCGCAATCAAACATGTGCTGCTCATCAGAGAGCCCCATACTTACTGCCCTCTGAAGAGTGCAGCTTACACACACACGCACACGCACAAACACACATGCACAGCCATAACGATCAGTGTCCTCTGTGTTTATTCCTGGCCATGAGTGCTTGTTTGTGTTTGTAAACATAGATTAGTAAGGCCCCAAATCTCAGTGTTAAGCAAATAAACATGGCAGACACATCAAAAGCTTATTGTACATTTTTCTCTCTCCCTGTTCCCCTTAACGAAGACGCTAAAATACACACTTGAACTCCCTCTAACAGCCATTCTCTCTCTCTCTCTCTCTCTCTCTCTCTCTCTCTCTCTTCACACACACACACACACACACACACACACACACACACACACACTATAAACAAGTCAATGTAATCAAAACTCCACTTTTTGACATAAGGGTCCAAACACATGCAGTTAAGCATTTTTCCTTAGATAAATGCTGCAGAAAAAGAAAATCTGTGCTCTGTTATTTGAAATGGGGGTAAATACAGGGCTATCTTATTATACATTATCTACAGTGAAGGAAAAGACAATATACAGTAACTGTTTACCACAATAAAGATGTAAAAAATACATTTTCAAATAGTAATTTCAAATGTATTCTTGTATACTTATTGTCATAAAAAAGAAAAAGGTTTGGATTTTTCTTGCTAAAAGAAATAATGCTATATAAAATGTTACGAAACAATCATCATGATTTTACAACTGTAAAAACATAATAAATATAAGATCTCATTCAAAGAAATTTAAGAAACTTTTCAGATTTATTCATTCATTCAGTCGGTGCCTCATATAAGTGTTTCCCAACATTTTTTCTGTAAGTACCCCACAACACCATCAGTAAGGCTCAACCCCTTCATCGACACTAAACCAAAGATATGTACCAATGGCAATTTCATATAAAAGAACATAAGAAAGAATTTTTCTAATTTGTACATTATGAAAAGACATTTTACAAATTGTATTTTGTTATTGGTTTTTCATAATTTTAGATTCCATGCAACAGATTCCATGTATTCCATCAATCAACAATATACTGTATATATAAATACAGTACATTTCTATCTATCTATCTATCTATCTATCTATCTATCTATCATATATATATATATATATATATATATATATATATATATATATATATATATATATATAAACACTTTAATTTTGACAACTCTAAAATATATATTATGTGCAATTTCAATTTCATATATACTGTATATCGTAACATAATTATCATGTACATGCATAATTTGTCCTATTAACAAGAATTTACATTAATATTTAGAACAAGAGATTAAACAATACTGTACACCGATGAGCTAAAACAATCTGCCTAATATGCTGTTGGTCCTCCACGTGCCGCCAAATTCAGTGCCGACCAGCCAAGGCATGGACTCTACAAGACCCCTGAAGGTGTCCTGTGTAATATGGCACAAAGACATTAGCAGCAGATCCTTCAAGTCCTGTAAGTTGCATGGTGGAGCTGCCTCGGATCAGACTTGTTAGTCCAGCACATCCCTTAGATGCTCAATTGGATTGAGATCTTGGGAATTTGGAGGCCAGGGCAACACCTTGAACTCTTCATCATGTTCCTCAAACCATTCCCGAACAACATGTGCAGTGTGGCAGGGTGCATTATCCTGCTGAAAGATTCATTCTATTGCCATGAAAGGGTGTACCTGGACTGCAACAATGTTTAGGTAGGTGGCACGTATCAAAGTGACATCCACATGAATGGCCGGACCTAGGGTTTCCCAGCAGAAAATTACCCAGAGCATCACACTCCCTCCACCGGCTTGTCATCTTCCCACAGTGCATCCTGGCGTTATCACTTCCCCAAGTAAACAACGTACACGTACATGGCTGTCCAAGTGATGTAAAAAAAACGGGACTCATCGGACAGGTGACCTTCTTCCACTGCTCCAAGGTCCAGTTGCATTGTAGGCACTTTTGACGGTGGACAGGGGTCATCATGGGCACTCTGACCGGTCTGCAGTTACACAGCAGGGTGCGATGCACTGTTTTTTGTGACACATTCCTCTTGTAACCATCAATAACGTTTTCTGTGACTTGTGCCACAGTAGACCTTATGTTGGTTCGGACCAGACAGGAAAGCCTTCGTTGCCCTCACGCATTGATGAGCCTTGGGCTTCCAAAACCCAGTTTGTGGTTTGTCCCTCCTCAGACCAGTGTCGGTAGGAACTCACTACTGCTGACCAGGAGCACCCCACAAGCCTTGCTGTTTCAGAGATGCTCAGAGCCAGTCATCTGGCCATAACAATTTGGCCCTTGTCAAAGTCACTCAGGTCTTTACTCCTGCCCATTTCTCCTGCATTCAACACGTTGACTATGAGAACTGATTGTTCGCTTACCATCTTATCTACCCAGACCTTGACATGTGGCCTTGTTAGGAGATGATCAACGTTATTCACTTTACCTGTCAGTGGTCAAAATGTTTTGCTCAACAGTGTATATACCAGCAGTTTAGTGAGCATCTAAAAAGTGTTTTGGTTGGGCGCCTATTAATGAGAGTGGAGTGACATGTTTCTTTTTAAAATAAATGATTCTTTTTGTTGTAGTTTTTGATCGACAACTGACTGTAAAGAACAGAAAGTGTACTAAAAGAGTATTTCAGAATGGACTGTGTGGATCTCGTCTTTGAACACACATTAAACAAAACAAGAGAAACTCTCAATATGCAGAAAAAGGATCTCTGTGCTGAATTTTGCATAGATTAAAAGATTGATCATAGGATTTTACGAATCAATATCGGGATCATTTAAATGAAGATCGGATACATTGGAAAACCAATCTTTTATCCATCCATAATCCCTATTATTTTTATTTTAAGTCATATATTTTGTTTACAGTTTTTCACAATCGCTTTGGCTCATTTTTTGAAACAGTCTTAACATTCTCTATACTGTAAGTGCAATTGTCACAACTGTTTTATGGGACATCATAACTCTATTGCATGTCTGCAAAATGTAGTAACTCACCCAAAACATTTAATTCATGCTTCAAAACCTAGTTATTGTGTCAGTAAATTGGCCACTGCCACCAAAATGAAAAGTTTTTTTGTCATCGTGTGAGCCGTACTGGTCAAAATGTTTAGATATTTTTTTTACCATGGCAGTCAACTCTGGAAATGTTTGTTATATACAAATTTAATTTTTGTTCTACTTTTTTGTTGACACTGACTGCTTAATGTACTATACAAGAATGTCAGTTTTGTCTAGCTGAATGCTATTGTGTATCACACTGAGCATTTTAGATACCGATTTCAACAGCAGGTAAAAGTTTACTGGGAAAGGTCAATACTGTACAATACTGTAGTATACAGAAAAAGAATATGCACATTTGTATGTATACAGTAAATTTATTTTTGTAGCAATGTGTTACATGTAAACAGACAATTCAAATTTGCATGTCCATTTTTACACATTTCTTACATGTAAAGTCATATATAGTGAACAGAAAATTGCCACAAAATAACAAACATGCAAAAAAATGCAACAATGGAAAAACCCACGGTAGTTCTGTAAAAAACAAAAAATGTTACCTCCTCACAGTACGTAACACTTCAAGATCCCATCTTCTTGGTGGACATCCTGTTGTTCTTGTTGGTCTGGCCAGAGATTTAGCATTTTAAGTTGTGAAGAGTATGACAATTTTATTGAGATTCAACTCATCAGTTTTGATCAGCAAGCCATGTGCATTTAGTTATAGTGCAAATTGTAGACAATTGTACTTACTCTTTTTTTTCACACATGTGCCAAAACACGTGCAATTTGCTTAAATGAATAAGAAATTCAAATCTGGTGTGAACAAGAAACTAACTGTTCAGAGATTTGAACTTATTGTTTAAAAAAAAATAATAATTCTCATTCGAGAATTGAGCCAAAACAATTGAGAAAAACTGTAATAGGTACAACAAAGCAAAATTCAATTCTTCCCTGGTTGGGAATCACTGCCTTATATCAACTAACCAGACCAGTTTTGTTGTAGTAACAATAACTGAGGCAGCTATAATAATTTGTCAAAAGCTATGATTACCGTGTTACATTTTTGTAAGGGATATACTTAACTAAAGCTAAAGCTGCTAAATATGCTCCACTAAAGTTGCTAAATATTCTCTCCTTAAGCTAGCTTATCTGAGGCGTTTGCCGCCCACACTGTGTCCACACCCTCTGCACCTATGTGTATGAGTAATGTGCAACTGAAAGCCAGAAAAGACATGATGCAGCAAGATGACACAAGCTCATATTGCACATACCAAGCATTAGTATGCACACAAAAATGTGAAACTGTTAAAAGTTTTGGTACATTCTCTACAGACCTAAGAAAAGCTTATCTGTTTCCCTAATTCTAATATCCATGCTAGGTTTCTGTCCTAAATTAGTACAATATAGGGCAACTTTGAACCATAGTTTAAGTCATTTAGGTCTAAGGTTTAAAGAATTTATTGGCTAGTTCCTGCAAATCTTGGGTGGTCAGAAAGTGTTTGCGGGGCACGGTGGTGGGTTAGTGTGTGTGTGTGTGTGTGTGTGTGTGTGTGTGTGTTTATGTGTGTGTATGTGTGTGTGTGTGTGTGTGTGTGTGTGTGTGTGTGTGTGTGTATTTTGAGAGTGTATTGGGAGTACACAGGGTAAATAAATATTTGATGACCGTGTCACCTCTGCTCTAAGTCTTGGGTGGCACAAGCCAGATCATAGTCTGACCTTCACATGCTCAGATGAATTATTCAAAATAAAATTGTCAATCAAGCTGTCCAGTGCATGTGTAATACAGAATAAGACTAAGTGTGTGTATTTGTGACAGGATCTAAACTTAAGAATAATAAAAAAATAGGTACACCACTGAACCACTATTAAAAACATTCTATCTATCTATCTATCTATCTATCTATCTATCTATCTATCTATCTATCTATCTATCCACCTGTCTATCTGTCTGTCTGTCTGTCTGTCTGTCTGTCTGTCATATTCAGTGCATAAATGGACAATAAGACTAGATCTTCCAAGCCCCAGACCCATATATTGAATGAATTGGTGTCTAGGAAGCTTTGTTTGGGTGGACCCTTTGATTAGCATCCTAAACACTTAAAGGACTCTGTATTGATAGATTTAATGACTGTGCTTGTGTGTACAAGAGAGAGTCAGAAGAGAGATGGAGGAGAGGACTACGGTAAAGTCCACTAGTCAGCTATTCATGTGTCCTGTGAGAGTATTATACATAGGCCCTACGCTGATCTGGTGTAACCTTCTCACATGGAGGTGTCACATATGATACTTCCTAATGCCCAAAGCCAAATATCATTTGATCGCTCTTTCTCTCCCTCATACCCTCCTTCTGTCTCTCTCTATGCATCTTTCTCTCTCTGCCTTTAATGAATGAGGGACCCTTCCCCCCTCTCTAACTTCTACCTTTGTTACAACAGCAAGAACAGAGTATTCAGTGCCAGTCATCTGTCCAGGACGCCAGTCACTTTTGGCACTTTTCCACTGCACGTTACGGTTTGACTCGATTCGACTCTGCTCGCTTTACTTTTCTGAGCTTTCTTTTCCACTGCAGTTTAGAGCCGCCTCAACGTGGGTGGAATTATAGGCTGATTGTCATAGTTGCACCACCTCTACTGCCGTGACATCATCTTAAACGCGACACAAACATTACTGACAATAAACAATAATACGACCGCTAGCTGTTAGCTACTAGCACACTGTGCTGCATAAAGCAGTTGTTGCATGGTGATTTTGCCTGGTTGTTTTAGAAGCAAGCTTTCCAGTAGCTGGTCAACTAAATAAAGTGAAGCTTTCAAGCAGAATATAGAGTTAACGTAACAAAACTTGCCATCCTCCATCGTGGACTCCAACAACGCCGAGTCCAGGGCACTCTCCCTCCCATTGCTCGCTGGTCTATTGCCATAGATAGCGTCCATTTGGTCAAACCACTGCCACTTTCTTCTGTTTGAACCACACCGGCTGTTGTGGTCCTTGATGGTTCTGTAGTCACTTTTAAGTTTTTTTTAACTTTTCCCTACACTGTTGGTAAGTCTGGTGGTAGCCGTGTGCGGCCAACAGCTGAGACACTTCCTGAAAGACTTTTTCGTTTCGCGTCGTTTCACTCGTCGCTAACGAGGAACGTCTGCACCTCCTTTATTGACCACGGCGTGGTTTTGCGCACAGCCATTTCTTTTTACAATTCGAAAGTCACGTGAACAAATGATATTGCTATCGCTGTTGCTAACTTTAAAACTAGCGGGTTGATGTCCTGTGTGGCAAATCCAGTGACGCTGGTAGTGACGATTCTCTCTGACCAATCAGTGATCTGCAGGGTTTTGACGTCACATTTAGTATTGGCTTGGCCACTTAGAACCTTGACCGAGGTGGTACTAAAAAAATTACCAGGTACCAGGTACTATCCACAGTGGAAAACCCCCAAAAAGCGAGCAGAGTTGAGTCGAGTCGAGCCGTACCGTGCAGTGGAAAAGCCCCATTTGTGTTGCTGTTCCTTTTCATCAACATACAAAATGACAGTCTTCATCAAAAGTTTGTTAACGAGCTGGAAACATTATTTATAACCTTGATGCAAAGTTTGTAGGACTTATTTTTTTGTTTATAGTATTGTATTTTGGTATCTAGGTTTAGGGTTAGGGGTCCCTAACCCTTTTATGTTCTGACATGGCAGTTAAATTGTTAGTTTTGTGCACTATTACTGTAACATCAAACATAAAGTTTTTGCTAAATTAGCATAATAAGTTGCAAAAATACTTCTGTACTATCAACATAGCTTGTAATATGAATTCTAACATGCGTAGCCTATTTAACACTTGCCTCTATATATTTTTAGTAAATTATTTGACTATCAAACCTAAACCATTATTGTGAAAATAGCACAAAATTAAATGTGTAATTTTTACATCACTAGTGTCACCAAATTTGTAATGAATTTCTGTTATGAAGGGTCGAGATGCTCAAACAAACATTGCAATGTTTGATTCCACCAGTGTTTACACTCTCAGAGTAATCAAACTATGTACCAATAGCTTACTTATTTTTGTCTCTGCATATTAACCCTTAAAAGCATACCTCATGTCTGTTGTGACCAAGGACCTTCATTCAATTTTTGGAGTTGTGCCCACACATCTTTAGTGTTCCTCAAACTTTCTCTTATAAATAATGTAGAAAAAATTATAAAAATATATATATATTTTTTATAATGGCTTAAGTCCCAAAAGTGTATAGGGTCATTAGAGACCCGAGGTACTGTATGTAATAATGTTGATTTTTTATTTTTTTTGCACTTGCATAAATTATATTTTTGTGATTATTTCATATCTATACAAGTTTATTATCACAGGATAAATATTTATTTGTTTATTGCAAGAGAAATGAGTACTATATTCAGATGTGGACTGGCCATAGGGAGAACAGGAACTTTGACGGGTCCGAACTTTGACATTGCTATTTGATGAAAAAACAACAAGGAAGTAAACTATAGCAAGTACAACACAACAGTATGAACAGTATGATATGACTACTGTCATTTAGGTGTACTACTGAAATGATGTAAGTTGTGCATCTATTTAGACTCAATAAGTGCCTGAGAAAATACTTACAGTATGTGTAGCTTATGTGTTTCTTATGTGTTATGTGTAGCTCACTATGTGTTTGACAGACAGTTGCATCTCATGAAAATTCAGTATGAAAGTAATGAATCCTGTTCTAGATTTGTCCTGAATACACTCAAGTCACTTTATTCAGTCATGGGCACAAAGCTTGATGATAGATATGCCAAGGTTTCAGTGAAGATACTATGGGCTTTAATAAATGTGACCCATGTTGGTGCTCTACTAGTTGTTTGGAACCAAATTTATCATAAAGGTTTTTTGTTTTTTTGCACTATGAAACAGCTTTGCTGGCATTAAGTCTGTATTTTTAACTCTGTTTCCAGATCAGAGAAACTGTTCACAGCCCTCTTGTGTTTAAGTGTTAAGAATGTGACAGGGCTGGAGGGGGATCATAGATGCGTCCCCCAGAGGAAAGTCAGCTTGAGGCCATTAGCCTTTATGCTTGCTAAGCTATCTTTCCTACTGTCATGGGAGGTTGTTTGTTTTGGCCTCTGCATTCTTCTTCTTCTTCTTCTTTTAAGTAGAAAGCCAGTGTAGAAGGCCACAAGTCTTGCAAAGTTTCACTCAGAAAATTGCTTTAACAGGGAAGGGAAACTTTAAGGTTACATAGCTGTCTCCAAAGTGCTGTAGTATTTGTCGGGGATAAAGGACACTGTCCAAATAAAAGGGAATGAATCAAAATGTTTGTATGCTTTTGGCAGGACTCTGCCGTCCCTTATGTTTCATAGTTATGGGACCCCTCTTTTGCTTTCACAGTGTGTAGAACCATTTTTTCCAGCAAATACATCTAGAGCTATTTTTCCTTAAGCAAGCAGATTTTACCTATACAAAGAAGCAATTGTTAAAAGACTAGTGGAGGAATGGAAAGATCAAATCCCTCTAATGCTTACTATACAAAAAGAACCATGGTATTACTATAAGTTGTTGTTTTTTGGACATGCTAGCATAAGAACCTTACTGTATATAATTTATTAAAGTTAGGGTAAGATGGGGTAAGATGACAAAATATGAAAAGTTTGTATGCATATTTGTTCACGGGGGACTTAAGGGCAGAATAATTAACTTAGATTTGAGGAAACAAAAATTTAACCCTTGGGTTAAGATGGCCTCCTCAGAATGGGACAAATGGGCCATCTTGCCCTCAAATATTAGGTTGCTAGAAAATGTTAAAGATAAAGAGTTAAAGTGTGAGTGAGAGTGAATTGGGAGTGTTAGCTTTAGCTTAGCTACCTCAGGATGAAATATTCTGAGGTTAAAGTACTATGAGAAAGGGGATAAAATAAGAGAGTGTGAATTTGAGTGCACATTATACGATACAGTATGGGGATAGGGAGTTGGAGTGTGTGTGTGTATAGTGTTGTGTGTTGTGTGTGGTGGGTGGCAGGAGGGGGTGACAGAGATTTGACTGCACAAAATGTGTATGAATGTCATATACTGTTTATAACTCCATAGCCTAATACCATGTAATTTAATGTAATTTAGAGTTTACCTTTCAGATCCCTCTCTGTGATTGTGATTCTGTACTTTGATTTTTCATTATGAAACATTTAATTTGAGTAAATGTATTCAAATTCCATTGTCAAGATGTGTAATTTTACCAGTTTAGTTTTGGACATTTTAAGTAATGACATAGTAATGACAGTGATCCCATACATGCTAAACTTGTATATAAATGTGTTACAATCAGTATCAGTTTATCAGTAAATGGACACTGTTCTAAGGGGGGCATCTTACCCCATCTTCCTCTATTCATCAAAGTGCCATGGTATTATCATCTCATCACTGTACCAAGGTTCCACAAAAATAACTACTTTTTTGTAAAGTGGTTATAAAATTGTCATAAAATTTTCATAAGTATAGATATTTTGAAATATGAAGCACAACATCAAAGCTAGCTGACAATCTCAAGCAATGAAATATTAAAGTTTGTTAAAAAAATAGACTTTATAAACAAATGTAAAAAAACAATCACACACACACACACACACACACACACACACACACACACACACACACACACACACACACACACACACATATACATACAAACTTTGCACATCTATACTTTATGCTATATTTGGAGAATACATTGACAGATGAACAAAAAAAAATATCAGAGATATATATGGCTTTACTTTATAATTGTATTTGTAATTATAACTGTGAATAATGCAGGGAAATTTGTATAGACTTAGGGTAAAAAGATTTTCCTCATTGTTTTCTATAAAGTTAACACTTTACAATAAGGTTCTATTTGTTAATATCAGTAAATGCATACACTGAAAACAAATATTTTGTGGTGAAGTAAATATAGCAAAAAAGACTAAGTACTTTCTACATTGAATAAGTTAGTTTAAGTGTGAACTTGAAAATATTAAGTAAATTCTACATTTGAACTCAATTCAAACATGTAAACATTAATGGTCTAGCTTATAAGTAAATATTATTTATGATTGTCTGTTATCTTTTCAATGCGTATTCATGTAATGTACCACTCCTAAATTAGAAAACTGTGTCATATTTATTTGCTAATTTGAATACATTTCACAGGTAAATGAAATAAGTAAAATTTACTTAACTTTTCGAAGCTGGTGTTCCCAGCAGGCTTGAATAATTAATGAACTTGCTTGGTTGCACTGGTTGCAAGTTTATTTACACTGTTGTTTTTATTGTTGATTTTGTTGTTACATTTCGGAACATCTCGTGAAGTCTGAAGTTCATTTTCTTCTCAAAATGACACAATCAAAATTATCTGTTGATTAATACCGTCAATGTGTTTTGTGCACCAAGTGTTCAGGTCTGCATGCACAGCTCTAGATCTTGTTTCTATCGTCATTAAAGCAAGGTGATGTTGTCTAATGGACTACATAGCATGCATTAAGCTTCCCTGTGAAAGGCTGTGTGTCATGTGGTACATGACTGAGTACATTAAAAAAGCATTGAAATGTTAGTACACTTCTAAAAGCATGGCTTAATTCAGTGCTACATTGCTTAAGTAAAATGTACAAACAAAAAGTGAGTAAAATTGACTTGAAACAGGGTATTACAAGTAAACTTTACTTGAGAATTTCTAATAAAAGCCACCAAGAATTGTGCGCAACCTTTATTTGACAATATGATCTGTTACATTTTCTAGCAATTTCTGCTTGGTTTTTTTTAAGTAAACCCCACTTAACAAAAATGTCAGTGTAAGGTACCATGAACTAACACTTTTTTTTTCTTTTTTTTTTTTTACAGCATTTAGCTATCTTAGTTAATGTTAATTTATGAAAATACAGTTGTTCATTGTTATTTCACAATGCATTTATTAATTTTAGCGTGTACAACTTGTATGAACCTATATGTTAAAATTTTCATTAACAGAGATTAATAAGTGCTGTATGAATATAGTTCATTGTTAGTTTATGTTAACTTATGTCTCTAACCAGTGTTAACAAATACAATAACCTTATTGTACTGTTTTTTGGTTAAGGTTTGGGTAAAGCAAATCCACCAAACTTTCAGACTGAAATGTTTGCAAAAAAATAATAAATAAATCAATAATCTACATCATTCTGCATAATTGCTTTCCACTTTTAACTGGCCCTTTTTTCTTTATCCTTATTTTTCATTTGTCTTTCTTTCAGATAATATCAGAAGCAATTTAAGGCCTGTTAAAACCAGTCTACCCAACGGCTCTTCTCCTACCCTCCCCTCTCCTCTCTGGTGAGAGCTTGAAAAAAAAAAGAAAAGCTGACTGTATTTGCCTTCTGTGTCCTGCCAAGATCCACCTCGCTCAGAGGCCCGTCTGCCGCACCTTAGGGGTTTCAAATTCCTGCAAGCTGGGGATGAAACACTCATTTCACAATTAAATTGACCCGTCCCTATTAGCTCAAGCCCCCCGGGGGATCAATTTCTGCAAGGTGGTGACAAATTGCTCTTGTGAACCGAAGCCTGGGACGTTATGGATGCCACATAGACTTTATTAATCTGCGCATACTAATAGAGATCTGAATGGAGTCAAATTGAGTCGGGAATGCGTACCTGCTAAGAGCAGTTGATGGTGTTGCTAATTTTAATCTGTCAAGATTAAAGATTAAAATCTGTCATTTCTATTTTGCATCAAATGCATTGGGTAAATTTTTTTTCATATTTTGGAAAAATAAACAACAAATATCAAACATCAGTCATTGTGTTCTTTGTGTTGAAGATACAGTATGTGTGCCAAGCACTACAGACAGTGAACTTTTCCCCCATGTGCCTCACGCAAGGCCTAGATTGACCCTTAGGACATATGTGTCACCCAAATACTGTTTTTTTCTGAGATCACGTTTACCATTTAAATGTTTTTCAATGTCAATGGTCAGTTTTTTATATGACACACTGATCATGAATCTGCATAAAAAGCAACTTTTGCCACAGCTCTTGTATGCTGAAAATTTAAAAGGCAAAATTTTAAGAAATCAGCTGTAACGGGTAAAGGTGGGCAAGGAGGAGGCGGGAACTGGCAGAACAGTCAACATAACTTCAATGACATAAATTAACTTAAAACAACATAAAACAAACATAAACACACACACACACACACAGCGGCAGCGTGTCTCTCTCGAACTGGCGCTCCCGGCACGTCTTTATCTCTCTCTCCCGCTGATTAGTTGACTCAGCGCCAGCCATGCACCATTACGGCCCAGTCACGTAAGAGATGAGGGGAGGGAGAGTGAGAGGGTGAGTGGGAGAGACACAGAGAGAGGAGAGAGAGGAGAGAGAGAGAAAAACTTGCTCGCTGGTCCCCGGACACGCCGTTGCCTGGTCCTCAGCCATTCCTCCACCCTCTGGCGGACGACAGCTGCTCCTCCCCAGGCAGATGGCAGCGAATCCTCCAACCCCTGGTGGAAGAAATGGCTCCTCCCCTTCCTGGCAGATGGCAGCAGTTCCTCCGACTTCCGGTGGCAACTCCTCCGTCCCCTGGCGGACGGCCGCGGCTCCTCTCCTGGTGGACAGCAGTGGTGAGGACTCCACAACAGCGCATCCGTCCTTCTTCCCGGGTTTCGGCACCAATGCAATGGGAAAAGGTGGGCAAGGAGGAGGCAGGAACCAGCAGAAGAGTCAACATAACTTTAATGACATAAATTAACCACACGACAGCGCATCCCTGCTTCTTCCCGGGTTTCGGCACCAATGTAACGGGTAAAGGTGGGCAAGGAGGAGGCGGGAACCGGCAGAACAGTCAACATAACTTTAATGTCATAAAACACACTCTCACACACACACACACCGGCCGTGTGTGTCTCTCTCTCGATTGAACTGGTGCTCCCAGCTCGTCTTTATCTCTCTCTCACGCTGATTATTTGACTCAGCGCTGGCCGTGCACCCTCACGGGCCAGCCATGCCCTCCTCCTCGTCACATCAGCTAAAAAAAAAAAAATGTTCTCTGCAAGGGGTCTAAATGGCAAACAATGTAATCAAATTCATTCCCAAACCATGAGTAGCTCATGTGGTCTCCCAAATACAAACAGTTTTATGTCTTTACTTTCCATTTAGCAGATGCATTTCATCCAACTTCTCTCCAAGACTCCACATTAACACATGGTCCATGGGAAGAACTTAGCATTACGCAACCGACACCATGAAAGTCTTTATCACCTTGGGAACAGAGTATGAAGTGCATGGAGTCTACAAGATGCTGAAAAAACAGCTTAACCCTCAGAGACCTGATTTTTTTTATTTATATATTGCTTGAAAATGTTTTAGGAAGCCACTACTGTAGTTATATTTTGGTTTTTTAAAGGTGCACTCATTAATTGTTTCCTCATTAAAAAGTTTAACTCCTAAAGACATGAATTGTAATTTTACAATATATGTATAAAATCATGACCACTCACATTAAAATGAAGACTCCAGTCATATCAGTAACCATATAAAAGCTGTTTTATTCTACATGCAAAGGGTCTGCACATGGAGGCTGCCATGTTAGAAATCACATAACCAGCCGAATACTACTCGGTTAATCTCAGTAACTGTCCTAATCATCACTGATTGTGAAAACTAAATTTCTACAAGTGCAATAGAAACTAAAATCTATTGATTTTAAATGATCCAAGCTGCTAGGTGTCAGTCCAAGATGACATAAATACAAAAGTTACTGAGTGCACCTTTAATGCACATTTTGTTTTGGGGTGAATTTTGAAGAAAATAAAAAAATGCAATTCTCTGCATTTTAGGATGCACAATTTTACAGTTTTGTTAGACAGTAAGTGGAAGTTCTGAATTCACAACACACAAAAATAATTTATTAAAAGCAGTAAAGGTAAATTTGACTATTTAAAAATAATAAGGTCTACTGATATTGATAATATACTATAGTTGCTGGTATAATCAAAATAATTAAGAATACCCATCTCTATGTAATGTAGTTTATTTAATATTGTAACATATACTCAGACTCGATGATGATGTTTGAACCCAAGCAGGTGTTTATTGACACACAAGACAAAAACACAAACAGAGACAGCAGGTAAGTGATGACGTAACAGTTCTGGGCTGAAGTGTAGATTGATTACGTGATGAAGACTGATGCTGATAAAGGTGGTGATTTTCCTTGAGGTGGTGGGTATACAACAACAATGCTTATGTTGAGGAGAAGGGAAACAGGAGTAGCTGGAGAGGAATCGTTTGGAGTAGAGGAGTCACTGGAGTGGAATCATATTGGCATAAACGCTGGAGCTGGAGCTACAGGTAAGTGAGTCTGTACACAAAGTTGAGACCAGATACAGAATGGAAGAGGAGTGAGTTTTAAATAGAGGAGCTGATTGACGTGATGATTGGAGGCAGGTGTGGGTGATCAGTACTCAGGGGAGTGAGAGGGTTGAGTGAAAGTGGCAGGTGGGTCAGAAGGATCCATGACAAATATATCATAAATACAATAAAACAAAGATTTTTTTTTTTAAATGAATGAACAGCACAGAAAACAGCTGAGAATCATTTAGAATAGTTTTATAAATGATTTATTGAATAGGCTCCATTGTGTGAATATAGAAAACATTTGAACACTAATGCCCAGCATTTCATTTTTACTATATGTATAGAATAAATTGTCTCAAATTTATGAAAGCTGATATTTTCAGGAAATATAAACATCAGTAAATCAGTAAACAATTCCCATGTTGGGAATTAAGAAAAAAATATTACAGGTCAAATACTTAGAAAATAGCTATTTCTTCTAAAAATGTTAGCAATTGTGACGACTGATGTTTTTCTTTTTTTGTGTACCTTTAACAAGCTCTGACAGTTAATATGCCATTTTTTCCCACCAAAACTGCTGTTGTAATACAGTTCAGAGTGCTACCTATTGTTACAGCACGTGTAGTTTTTACCCATATTTAATTAATATTATTTCATTGCTTTAAGAAAGCATTGCAGTTCTGCTACGCTGGGTATCTGAGGGTTAAACCAGCCTAAGCAGTTTTGCTAGTCTTGGTTTAAGGTGGTCTCAGGCAGTCTCCCAGCCTGGCACTCAGCTGGTTTGCCAGCTGCTCTCTCAGCCTGGGGGTGTGTTACCCAAAAGCATCGTTAGCCAACTATAGTCACAAGTTCCATCATTATCAACATAGTTCAACGATTTGGTGTTTTTTTCAAAACCATAGTTCCAGTGTATATTCACAAACTGCATCACATACAAGTTGTGTGGTTGGAACTACAACTCTCCACCTGTGGTTAGAAGACTAGTTCCTTGATAGTTTTCTGTGTGGACATCATTTGACCTCACTGAGATTCCTTATACATCTTTCATTCTATCAAGACTTTGGCCTTGTCCCAAATGGCACCCTCTGCCCTTCCTCCGAGTGCAGTCAGCAAGTCCATGAGGGTGCATGAGTGTAAATTGTGTACATAACAGATAAAAGTGTACATTTGGGACAGACTTCAGAGGACACATTTTTTATTACATTATGTTTTTATATACATGCAGTTTTACAACTTATTTGAAAAAGTCATGGCACTGATAGGGTAAAGAAACACTTAAAACTCACCACTGAATATTTTCTTTTTATTGAATTTCAAACACACTGACAATAAAGCATTACATAATTTAATCAAGAACCTCTGAAAAACAAAGAGCATAAAACTACAGTAACAAAAACCCATCGTTTTAAATCTTTAGAGAATAAATAAACATGATTCAGACACATGGATTGTTACAGGCAGGTGCTTAGAAAACCGTAAAATGTATAGAAAGAACATACCACAGCATATTCACAAAAATAGTTATAAAATACACAGTCACACTTCTGCAGGTATAAATATCATTGTTAGACTGAATGTTGCTATATCAATAAATATGCAGTATAAGCAATCTTACAAGCTACAGCCATATACATTAAATTGTTACAATCCACCCCAATCTAGGAAGGAGCAACAAAAAAGTTTTGATTCCCCTCTTCCATCCTAGCACTCCAAAATAGCCAAGTTTTTGGAAAGCAAAATAAGGTGTTTATTTCATATTAAATGAGAAAGGAGGCAAAAAGGCTTCAGGAGGGGGCAAAGATCAAAATAAACAAAAAAAGTTAACAAATTCCTAAAGGGGGAGTCAACTAACTTCCTGTGGCAGGGAGGAGGGCAGGGCCGTGTCGTGATGCCTTAATCATGCTAATCAAGCCCTCGAGAGGGATAAAGGCGACCGGAGGCGGCAGGTCAAAAGAGAGAGAGTTACGGGCAGCTGCCCTGCATGTGTTTATGTTTGTGTCTTTTTGTTTAATTAAACATTACTTTTATTCTTCGTCCAGTTCTCGCCTCCTCCGTTTCAATTGAACTTTATTACACTGGTGCTGAAATCCGGGAAGGAGGAGGGATGCGCCGTAGTAGAGTCCTTGCCACTACCATCCACCCCAACAGAGCAGCCGTGGCCATCCACCAGGGGACGGAGGATCGCCTGGAGCGGTCAGGGCTGCTGCCAGGGTTGGAGGAGACCCCTACCGGCCGCTAAAATGCAGCGGGGTCAAGAGAGGACTGCCAGGGGCTGGAGGACTGCCTCTGATCCGCCTGGGGAGGTGCGGCTGTCATCCACTAGAGGGTGGAGGAATGGCCGAGGACCAGGCTACGGCGTATCGGAGAACCGGCGTGTACGTTTTTTTTTTTTCTCTCTCTCTCTCCTCTCTCTCTTCCGCTGTTGCTCTGTGTTGGCCTTTCCCTCTTGTTTTTTTGTTGTAGTTGTTTTTCCCTCCCCTTGTCACCCTCCCAGGTTCGAAGAGGTGGGGATGACCTGCTGGCAGGTGGGGCTGGAAGGGCACCCCCCCCCCATGTAATTCATGCCGGGGGCTCCCGGCCTGAAGGAAAGGAGGGAGGAGTGTGGCAGGGAGGAGGGCGGGGCCGGGTCGTGATGTTGCACACCCGGCCCCTAATAAGGCTAATCAAGCCCTCGAGAGGGATAAAGGTGACAGGAGGCGGCAGTTCGAGAGAGAGAGAGAGAGAGAGAGTTACGGGCAGCTGCCCTGCATGTGTTTATGTTGTGTCTTTTTGTTTAATTAAACATTACTTTGATTCTTCATCCGGTTCTCACCTCCTCCATTTCCATTAACTTTGTTACACTTCCCTAGAAAAGAAAATTGAAATAAACAACATAAACATACTCTAACTCCCTATCTACACCAAAACAAGAGAAAACAGATATTGAAACAAAAATGGCACCCACCTCCCTACAAAAAGTAATCAGTCCAAGACACACTTGATTTAGGACAAGACCTTTTAACACCTAGGACAACACCTTTTAATACATTAGGACAACACCTTGTAACACATTTTAACAACAGTTCACTCAATAGGCACGAATGCAATCTCAAGCAATATACAAAAAATTCACAAGAGAGCATAGCAACACATCTGAGCCAGAAGAGGAATGAAGCTTTCCAGCAGCTTTTATCCTCCATCAGCTCACAGCCAGACCAATCAAGAAAACTCCTAAATAGTGCTCTCACCTGGTAGTGATTAGAGTGAGAGGGAGAACAAGAGAGAGGAGAAAAGCCAGGAGAAAAAACATACATGCAAAACTAAACATTCCCACCCCAAAATACACAACCAAAGCAGATACAATGTTGAACCACATTGAATATGTAATGATCACAAATAAACATACACTTAAAATATGTCCAGGGACGTAACATTATTCTTTCCTGTCTTAATATTTTAGAGACTCACAACAATTCTAAAATAATTCTTTGAAACAACAATAGCAAAGGTTTAATGTTAGGTTACTTTTAAGAATGTAAAACTTCCCCAAGAAAAACTATTCACTAAACTGTATTCCATATCTCTGGAAAATTAAATAACTGGTTTTGAACCAGTTCTACACATCAGACTTAAAAGTGATTCTATATACACATGATAAGGTAGTGATCCACCACTGACAATCAGTAAAAAACTATTATTAAATAAAAAATTTAATCCGCGATTGACATCGCCTCGTCCGCAATGTTTTTTCCTCCAGCTCGTAAACTCCAGTCTGCTGTGATTGGTCGAGAGGATCAGCAGCAGGGACTGTTGGGTAATAGTCCTTCGGCTCAGCCGAAGGGTGCATTGAGGGTGCAAAGGGGGTGCTAGCTTGCACCCCTCGGGGCGCTAAAATGTAAAATGGGACACCTTATGGTCTCGTGGACTACGTGGGTATGCGAAAATGAAGGCCACGAGACTGCAAGTCCACATCAAGTGTGGAAAGTAACGAATTACAACTACTCTCGTTACAGTACTTGAGTACATTTTTCAAATTTTTCAACTTTTTTAAGTATAAAGAAATAATAGTACTTTTACTTGAGTTGTTTAAAAATGAAGTATTCAGCTTCACTACAATTATTTTTCACCACAATTACAAAGTACAAAAAAATACATAATATTTCAGAATTTTTGGGAAGAAGAAAGTTATAAGCGCTAAATCTGCTTATAAAATAAAATGCGTTGTGCGCGGCACGACAGAAGACCGCAGGGCACAGCATCATGTGCACAGCAGCTCTCATAAACTGCCGCCGTTGTCCTCTCTTCTATAAATTCTCCACTTTCTGCCCTGTCATTATACAAGAACTGTAATACAGTGATTTTCTGCATATTTTATTCTATTCTGGAAAGGAGCCGTTCATTCAAGTACGAGGGAATCATCTGAACATGTTTAACCACTGATCAAACTTCACTTGTTTTTAAGGTAGGCAATGTTTTAACTGTGTCCTGGCCCATAACAAGGAATTCTGGACCCCCTGACTGTATATTACTCTGGGCCCATTACATATTTAAAAAATTTGTAATATTTCCCGGATTACAGTTTTTGAGTACAATTTGTTGTGGGCCCCCCTGGACATTTGGGCCCCTAGAATCGTTATCACATTTCACCCCACTAGCTACGGCCCTGACTGTGTCAAACATTAACACAATGTACTTTGAAATATATGTGGGGATATCTTGCTTACTTGCAACTATATGTCTAAAACAAACTTTTTATATACACTATATTGCCAAAAGTATTCGCTCATCTGCCTTTAGATGCATATGAATTTAAGTGACATCTCATTTTTAATCCATAGGGTTTAATATGACGTCGGCCCACCCTTTGCAGCTATAACAGCTTCAACTCTTCTGGGAAGGCTTTCCACAAGGTTTAGGAGTGTGTTTATGGGAATTTTTGACCATTCTTCCAGAAGCGCATTTGTGAGGTCAGACACTGATGTTGGACGAGAAGGCCTGGCTCGCAGTCTTCGCTCTAATTCATCCCAAAGGTGCTCTATCGGGTTGAGGTCAGGACTCTGTGCAGGCCAGTCAAGTTCTTCCACACCAAACTCGCTCATCCATGTCTTTATGGACCTTGCTTTGTGCACTGGTGCGCAGTCATGTTGGAACAGGAAGGGGCCATCCCCAAACTGTTCCCACAAAGTTGGGAGCATGGAATTGTCCAAAATCTCTTGGTACGCTGAAGCATTCAGAGTTCCTTTCACTGGAACTAAGGGGCCAAGCCCAGCTCCTGAAAAACAACCCCACACCATAATTCCCCCTCCACCAAACTTCACAGTTGGCAAAATGCAGTCAGACAAGTACCGTTCTCCTGGCAACCGCCAAACCCAGACTTGTCCATCAGATTGCCAGATGGAGAAGCGTGATTCGTCACTCCAGAGACCGCATCTCCACTGCTCTAGAGTCCAGTGGCGGCATGCTTTACACCACTGCATCCGATGCTTTGCATTGCACTTGGTGATGTATGGCTTGGATGCAGCTGCTCGGCCATGGAAACCCATTCCATGAAGCTCTCTACGCACTGTTCTTGAGCTAATCTGAAGGCCACATGAACTTTGGAGGTCTGTAGCGATTGACTCTGCAGAAAGTTGGCGACCTCTGCGCACTATGCGCCTCAGCATCCGCTGACCCCGTTCTGTCATTTTACGTGGCCTACCACTTCGTGGCTGAGTTGCTGTCATTCCCAATTGCTTCCACTTTGTTATAATACCACTGACAGTTGACTGTGGAATATTTAGTAGTGAGGAAATTTCACGACTGGACTTGTTGCACAGGTGGCATCCTATCACAGTACCACGCTGGAATTCACTGAGCTCCTGAGAGCGGCCCATTCTTTCACAAATGTTTGTAGAAGCAGTCTGCATGCCTAGGTGCTTCATTTTATACACCTGTATAAAATATAATTTTCATAAAGTAACTTGTAACGTAATTACTTGAGACGTTTTTCGGCAAACTACTTATTTACTCTTACTTGAATGATAATATGTCTTAGAACTTCTAATCAAGTGAATTATTTCTTCAGTAGCAGTACTTTTACTTAAGTAAAAAAAAATCAGTACTCTTTCCACCACTGCATTTGGGACAGGACCTTTGATCATGTTTCTATGCACAGAAGAAAACTGCTTATTCCAGGGTTTTGCAGAAAGTGGCGTTCTGAAAAGTCACGTAGATGCGAATGCAGCCATTTAAGGGATTAAAGGCTGTTAAGAGAAAGCGCTTGAACACACACGGTTTCCGTCGGAGACACAGCTTATGTGTCCATGTTAACGCATACTGTAAGTGAAGTTCTTATAGGTTTTTGAAAAGTGTGCATGTGTGTACTGTACAGTATGTGCTCAAATGCGTCGGGGAACCCCGAAGTCTGATGTAAAGGGAAACCCCACTATTGTAGCAATTTTTTTTTATTGCATTTACGTAGTGCACGCAGCTTTCATGTCTTCAGCAGCTTTCACGCATTAAACAGCTTTCTGGAATAAATCTGTAAATTAGCTATTTTGATTTTAATATCCGCAGAAGTTAATACTCCACCCCCTGCTCTGGAGGCCCGGGTCTTTGTTCGAACGATAAATGTGCAACATAGTTACTATAGTTTTGGGAAACAGTCATCACTAGCTAGTTAATTTCTCCAACGATGCATCGTACTATGCTGATTAAGCAGTGAGTTACGTAGTTGTACAGGAAACTAGGGTTGCTCCAATACCAAAATTTTGGCTTCAGTACAATACCAGCCCTGGTACCTCGGTACCGATACTAACTCGATACTTAGGCAACAAATAAAAATAAAAAAACTAAGATTTTTGATGAAAATACACAGAAAATTACTTGTCTAAAAGAACTGCATAAAGTCTTATAGATACAAATTATGCTTTTTCTGTTTCTTTATCTGAATTCCATGTTAAATGTTTTAATGTTATGATCAAATAGTGTTTAATCAAATACATACTGTACAGCTTTAATCAAATTAAAATATAATATTTTTCAATATATATATATATATATATATATATATATATATATATATATATATATATATATATATATATATATATATATATATATATATGTATATATACAACAGAGCTTTACAGTATTAATGAAAACAATCTGATTACAAAAGGCTGCCATGGCTGAATCACAACATGCTGATATTCAGTACACTTGCTTATGTGATATTGCTTACAGATAACAATACTAATAATATAACCATTTAATATTATATTTTTGTTACTTTGAGTATTAGTGATTTAAATATTACACTTTTATATAGTAGTATTATTTTTCTGTCGTAATGTCTTTAATTTCACACATCCAGTTAAATTAAGCTCTCATTTCAACGGGACATTTATTTTGAAAGATCTTTGAAGTTCTTCCTATTTGTGAAGAGTTCGTTATATCAAGCTTCCCGCGACTCACGAGCTGAAATCTCTGAGCTGCAATGGAGAAAGAGTTCATTTAAGAGTCCACAGCTGTTTATACACTTAACACACTGATCTGTGGCTCTGCAGATGGATACTATTGGACACACTGCATGAAAATCATGCATTACTAGTGTGTGTTGCATTTGTGTGTGTGTTCGTGTATGTGCATGTGTGTGTGTGTGTTCGTGTGCATGCCTGTGTGTGTGTGTGAAGGAGATGACAGGGCAGAGAGGCACCTCTTATTCATATTATGGCGTGCAGCACATGTGACATTATTTCATTAAATTACATCCTTCTGCTGTTTAATGATCACACTTGGCTATATAGAGGCTTTTTTATTATTATTTTCAAACGGTCTTTGATTTCATCTCAAAACTCTCACATTACATTACATTTTGCTAATGGCAGCATACTTTAATATGGTACTGAAATTAACAACAAGATGATATCATACCATTTTTTAATTTTTGGTATCACGATATTTCGTTAGTGCTGGTATACCGCCCCACCCTACCGGAATCCCACCCCAGATCAGCTGTCAAGTGCCCAAAACCCTTCTAAACCAGCAAAACAGACCAGCCTAACCAGACATGGAGATCAGCAAACCCTGTTTTTTCCAGAAGTGTTAGCAAGGAAGATTAACAGTGTGAGGAAGATTTAGTTTGAGAGAAATCGAAAAAGAGAAAAGCGAGGAAAAACAGAACAGTGGAGAGAGTTGGCCCCCATTCACAATGGTCTCAGAGTGTGCAGGGGGCAGATCTGGGGAACAGGAAGTGAAGTAGACACCTGTGATTCTCGTTTCTGCTTCCATCAGCACAGCAAGAGTGGAACAACACCCAAAACACACACATACTGTCTGTTCATGCATGGAATCCCTAACCAGGTCCCTATCTGACCTGGGGATTTGAGCCCTTGTGCCTGCTAAACTTTTAGTGACCCCTTAGAGCCCAGTGTATGCTCACAGACCCACATAATCCAAACCACAGGTAGAAGCCATTAACCCCCCTTCAAAGTCTTCCCTCTGCGTGCAGTTGCGGTGGCAACCTGTAGGTCTTTTCCAGATGTTTCTGAGGCCCTCACTGAGCGAACTCTCTTTGTGCTTCTTTCTTGCTGTGCTTTCACAAACAACTTCTGGGTTAGTGCCCCACTTAACTCCCACCTGCTGCCCCCTGGGGAGAACCATTGTTTCTTATTATAAAAGTAGTTGAGGATTTTGGTTTAAGAATTTGTTTATATGCTAAGGTAAACCTTGAATAGCATTGGTTTCATCACAGTAAGTGGTGTACAGGGAGTTTATCTACTGGAGGTGCAGTCCGAGGTCCAGGTCACATGACAAAGTACATTAAGTTACTGCTGTGCACTCATTTACTCACCAGGGGAATTGTAGTCAGTGTTAAAGCATTAGCTATTTAACTATTTAAATACACTGCATTTTTGTAGTCAAATCAAGTGTCTTATGTAGCATGGATAAGGTAGCTTGTTAGCTATTGGCTTTAATGCTGAAGAGGAAAGTTGTTTGTTTTTATTTATCCAGAGTGACTTACAGTGCACTAATTTCGAGACCAATCCCTCTGGAGCAACCTTTGCTTATGACCAAAATGAATAACAGTAACTCACTAGTTTGATAACATTTTTAAAGGGATAGTTGGCCCGAAAATTACAATTATGTGATCTTTTTCTCACCCTCAAGTTGTTTCCAAACATGCATGACTTTCTTTCCTCTGTGGAATACAAAAGAAAGTGTTAGGCAGAATGTTAGCCTCAGTCACCATTTATTTCAATTGTATGGGAAAAAAGATACAGTGAAAGTGAATGGTGACTGAGGCTAACTTTCTGCCTAACATTTATTTTTGTGTTCAATGGAAGAACTGAGGCCATGTTTTGGAATTACAAAACAGGTACATATTCTAGATCTATTTTAACTTTAGTTAAGAATTACAGAGTAATTAAGTATTACAGAATTACCAAGGTCATATATCTTGATATGAACACTGTTTTTGAAAGATCTAAGAGGGGGCGCTGCAGCTTCTCCAGTGTTTATGTATAAGGTAGAATATCACTAATCACTCAACAAGTGTGTGCGTTTCCTTTGTCCGATTTGCCAGTTGTGTGGACATCCGTCAAGGCACCTGCCAAAGTGGCGTTCACAGGGGCCTTGAGCAGACCATTCTAGAGTAGTGCCACGTGTCCCAGCCACCCCCTAAAGCGATAACAACACCCGAGAGAGGGAGGGCGAGGAACAGGGGCAACAGGTGCATATGGCATGTGCAGCATACATATTTCCCCATCCTCAGTGACGCTAATGATGAATGTGAGGTGACATGCCGAGGGACAGCAAGACTGAAGGAATGACTGCTAGTGTTCACCGACCACCTGGAGAGTTTCTTTATAAATAGAAACTAAACACAGTTGTTGGAATTCAGCATTGGAATGGCCATTCTTGATGATTTACAACAGTCCTCTGGATCACCATCATGTTGCATGGTCCAGTTTCTTCTTCTTCACAGTCGATTGGCTACCAGTAATTGCCAAAATCAAGTTCAGGTGATATAGTCAGTGGTCGGGCCACATGCTATATCCAATCAATCACAGAGTACACTCCTGATCAACAGCCTTCTTTCCCATTAACCTTCATAGCAAATGTACTGTGCTGAACTTGTACTGCTCATTGTCTTGACTGATCTACAGGGCTTCTAGCAATGTGACACAATCAGTACTGGTAACGTTCTTGTAAATTGGACTGTCTGGCTGTAGTAGCATTCTTGCATCTCAAGCTTCACGGCACTCAACTTTTTATGGTGCCCAGTAGTGGGCATAGTAGCAACCGTGGTGCCGAATTTCTTCTATTTGTAAACTATCTGCCTGACTGTGTACAGATGGAGGCCCGGGTCTTTAGAAATCCTTGAATAACCCCTTTCCAGTCTTGTGTAACTTAACTAAAATTATTCAGTAGTTCGCAATAGTTTGCGTTCCCTCACAAAAAGTTTTGCATTCCCTAGCAATAGTTTGCATTAACTCGCAATAAGTTTTGCGTTTTCTTGTAATAAGTTTGCGTGCTACTGCAATAGTTTTACATTTAAAAAGATTTTCTTTCACAAAAGTGTGGTCACACTACACTTCGCACCCCATTCACTCTCATTCAAATGCATACAAAAGTGGGAGACCAGTAACACAAGCTCATGTGAAGAAATTTTGCATTCTGCTGGATACAAATTTAATGTCTGGTCCACTCTGACCTGTAAATCTGCATGACAAGAAGAAATGTGACCAATAGAAGATCGGAAAGTCACACACTGACCTCTTTGCTCAATACAAAGAATATATATTTCAAAGCTATCTGTTTTTATTGTTGCAGGAAAGTGAGTCAACTGTATATTTGTACATTTTGAAAATAATATTATTTGTCATTTATTATTTATTAAAACCAGAAGCCCTTGTGTGGGATTTCATATCCTGGTCCGTTGCGGTGTCTGAAATAATATTGCATGCTCAAAGTCTAGTGTAACCGGCCCTTTAAATAGCTTCAATGTAGTTACTACTTTATGATAGTAGGTTGTAGTGTACCTAACTATTATTTCAAAAGAGTATCTTGACTTTAGTTTAGCTAGTTTAACTTTAAGTTATGAATATCTTGGGAAGCTACAGTACAGTTCCAAAGTACAGTAGGTTTCGCAAAACTGTTTTTAAGACTACTTAGTAAAAAGTTTCATAGCATGCAAAATACTTTTTCCCATGAACCCAGTGCTCTATCCATTGGGTCCAGGAAAAATTGCAATCCAGGGCAGATTGGTGTGTGAGAACTTGAGACAAATATCACCTTTAGCAGGGCTGACCGGTTAAAAATGCGGCCACAGGTTTTGAGGGCCAGCGGTTCCATTATCCATTATCTGAGCATGAGGCTGCAGACATGGAAAGATTATGCACCAAGATTTTTCACTGGCTGTGGCATCTCCTAACACCTGCACCAAAGCTCTTTTGTCTCAGTCTGCATATGCACTATGCAGGAGCTGGCCCTACATCTAGGCCAAGCTGTAAAAGAGTAGCTGCCTTTGTGTGTGCGAGTTCAAGTAATGGACTGATAAGATCTTGATGACCTCCTCTCTGCACTCTCCTTCCCTCCATTCTTCTTTCTGTTTGTCTCTCTCTTTTTCCCTCTCATGTGAATAACTGAAAACCAATGTTGGGAGTCTGATTCGGTTCCCTTGGCCTTCTAAAGACACCCCATGAAAGCTGTGCCCTCACCTTGCCCCAGCAGCCTGTGTCAGCCCGGACACTTTGTAAAAGGAAAGCTCCCCTTGGCCAGAATCCTTTATGTGCACAGTCTACCTCGTTATGAGGAGGGGTGCGTGTATGTGTGTGTGCTTCCCGGGGGGGTAATCAGGTCTTTGGGCCGCCCCAACAGCAGACATCATCTCTACACTCTTTCAGCATGTGAGAAGATCTCTGTCCCTATGCCCTGAATGAAAGGGACCCTTTCTTTTCCCACCTCAATCATCTGAAAACCCAGTCTGGTAGGTCTACAGTAACCAGATACATCCAGAGCCTCTGTCCCCTCCGATAGGAACTGAGGGTTCTTTTTCACCCGCCCCTCTCCCTCCTTTTCTCTCCCTTATTTCTGAATTCTACAGAGTGGTGATCATTTGCAGTGCAGGTGTCTGATTTTCATTAAAATTGCAAATTGAAGTTGATGCCTCATCTGATAAGAAGGGGCAACTGGGACTCTCTCTTTCTCTCTCAATTTCTCTCTCTCTATTACTCACTTTCACACTATCTGCCTGTGAGGACAAGCAGGGTTGTATCACACCACACAACAATGATCACTCTATCCTGACCAGAAAATGCCTAATCCCTGATTAAGAGTGATGTACCCATTTATCTGTCTGTAAATAAAGGTGAGACACAATGAGTGGGAGAGAATGGAGCTTTAATGTGAGATACTTTGTCGATAATCTCAACCAACATCGTTATCAAAATGAATGATTGGTTTTTCCAGACTCTCCCCATATAATTGTAAAAAAAAAAAAAAAACAGTAATATATTTGTAAAACATAATTTTCCACCCTCATTCTGCCCCTTTGTCAGAAACACTCCGTTTTGGTGCCGCTTCTCTTTTAAGACTTGACAGTACACGCCCACTGTTGTGATTGGTTCTCTGCTCTTGATTGAACTGCTCTCTCTATTTGCCATCTCAATGCTCACAGTTGCTGGGCAGACTACAAAACTGATTAAAGGTAAAGAAGGCATTGATGTGTTGTTGTGGATGCAGTCAGATGCAAATGTCTACCACAGTGTGACATCACAATGAGAAAGCAGAGAAAGAGTTGTTTTGGCAGCTTGGTTTTAACAAATGCTCTTTTTGCAGTGAGGAGGAAGTTTTGAGTTCTGAAACTTACGGTATGTTTTTATAGTACAATTACCTATTATATGTAAAAGAATCAAGGAAAATTTGACTCCTTGTGTCATGACCCATTTAATGTCCCAGCTGTTTCAGCCAGAGAGCAATTAGAGAGCTAATAGAGATGTCTCATGCTTCTCAGGTATTTTCCTTGAGAAAAAGACTCTGTTTCATTTGGATCGTTCATGTTAAGTTGGACGTACACGGTGCGAGTTCTGACACTTGGGAGGTCGTGAGCCCCTGCACACATTACAAGTCAGTTTATCTGATAATTGTACAGATGCAGTGGTACACACACAACTTAACAACCTGGCGAATTCCAATTTTTGCGCTTTTTATCATTATAAGACATAAAGCCAGAGGAGGACATTGCTTTCATTCCTTGTAGCTTGTGATTTAGTCTGCTGATTTAAATATATATATATATATATATATATATATATATATATATATATATATATATATATATATATATAGATAATTATTACAAATGCTGTCCGACATTTGACAGATTCAGGTTTCGAAGGAAGGGTGTGTGATTTCATAAACGCATACATCAATCATAACGACAGTGTGTACTGCATGATAATAAATTGTACAAAATGAACAAGATTAAAAAGAAAGTGCGTAAAATTCACGCACCTTGTCTGATGGTTATACTTGGATTTAATCTAAGCGCAAACATGATGTTTAGTGCAGAATTCTGAGTTATTTTAGTGGAGTAGGCTACCTGAAGCCAATTATTCAGCTTTAGATGTAGGCTACATCCTTCTCATCTGTGCCACTGCTTGCATGTTGATAGCAGATATGCTGAAGAAGTTTTGTCCATGTAAATGTGCTTTAAAGACACACGTAGCAGTTTAAAAATCTTGTTTTAGCGTAGCGGTTGATTGACAGGTGGAACTTTCAACCTAAAAGTCCTTGGTTTCACCAGACTCGCGCTTGGGGAGTTGAAAAATATCTCTCACATATCCACTATCGTTTATATACAATTATAACAGTTGTATGCTATACCCCCCTAAATTTTGCCTTAGAACTGGAACGAATGCAAGTGTGATGAATAAAAATAGACCATAACGGAAATTTTACAACTTTTTCCGTCAGAGTTAAGAAATTATTTTCTAGCGCAACCCGTATGGCAAATGATTTGTTTGAAGTGCAGAGAACAGCATGGCATTTCTGTAGAATCCTTCCCAGTGATGTGGTCATGAATAAAATGGGAACAACAGTTTAAACACAACCATTTTCTTCAAATGTGTAAAATTTTCATGAACACTCAGTTTTCATTTATCGTGTAAGTTGTAACACCTTCTACTGATTGGTCAACTTCAGGTAGATCACCAAATCGTCTCATTAAACCGCACACACCTCACGAATTCAAGCCGAAAGCGCCCAAATTTTTTAGACAGTTTTAAAAATTATCAGGAAGTTGTGAGCTGCTTGTAAGCCACTTGGCTCCGCTCGTAATTTCTCTCACACGATGTGAGCCACGACCACACAAGCACCAATAATTTCCACGTGATCTCTGGAAAAATCGGTCAGGAGCTTGCTCGACAGCCGAAAACTGCACCGTGTACGCCCGACTTAAGTGAACTAGTTAATTATAAATCAGTCCCTGCACAGAAGTCACTTTGCTTCTATTTTGAACAAAATATTTAGTTAATTGTTGTTGTTTATAACTATGTTTTTGATTCAGTTATATAAAATAGGATGTTTTCTGGTTTTATTTGTTGTATTTAGTGTACATTTATATGTTAAATTTAATGTTGTCACTCTAATTGATATACATTATTTTTGTGCAACGCAATACTGTTCTGAATCACTACATTTCTTTTAAATATATAACTATATTTAAAATGGTATTACAAATAAAACTATATTTATAGTTCATGCAACATATTTATATGGTTTAAACTATATAACTACTTTATGTACAATATTACTGTATTGAATTCTGTAATCAGAACTTCTTTATGTATTTAAAATTATTTTCTTACATATTTTTGTTAGTAACTTGTATGTAAGTTGCTCTATGAAAAAGCATATTCTGAGCAATAAAATTTCCTTCCAAACTGTCTCTCATTGTATCACATACCTTTGTGAGCCAGACCGTCCCTGTTCAGTTTAGTTTTGAGGCTTATTGTGGCATTTTGCTGTTTGGGGACAGATTGGAAACAAACATTTGAAAAAAAAAGAAAGAGAGAAAGAAGGAAAGAGGGAGTCTCACAAGCTGGTCAGCCAGACCGCTGAGACTGGGAACAACAGCTGTGCATCCCGTTCTCAGCTTGCAGTGAAATGTCACAGCAAATTTCTTTGCCCAAATCTCTAAATTAACTAAGACATTTGCTCAGCATGGAAAGCTTCCCCTTTTGAGAACCAATCACATCCACTGAATGTAAAAATAAATAAATAAATAAATAAATAAATAAAAACACAGCATCTGCGGCCCATCTTTCTAATTTCTCCGTCATTCTGGTTTCTCTGTTTGACAATGAATCTAACTGGGCCGTTAAGCGCTTTAATGTTGAAAACAAATTACTCTTTACTTGAAACAAACCTCTGCTCTTCCTGCTATCAACACTAATCTTAGAGCACTGGGTGTAGCGGGACCTATTTTACAACATTTAGGACCAGTATTCCATTGCTCTTGTTGAAACATCTAAGGAACTCAAGAAAACGCTGGTCTTAAATCAACGAGCCGAGTTAGTGCACAAAAGGTGAGGTGAAACTCATCAGTCCTGTCAGATGATAAATGATCTCAGTGGTGAGCAGTTACAGAAACATGGCTCTGCAGGACTCTTACAGTGCACCTGGGTGTGTATGAAGGACGAGCAGAGTGGAACAAGGGAGCAGCTATGTCAACACTTCGAATACAAGAATAAAAAAGTATAGTTACCTGTATAGTTTTCCTTCCAGTTGCTTAGTTCCAGTCTTTATCCCAAAAGCGTTAACAAACTTTATACCTAAAGACATAAAAAGTACTTGAAAAATATGTTTTTTAAACCTCCTGCTATGTCTGGGTCATTTTTGACCAGTTTAAAGGAATATTCCACGTTCAGTACAAGTTAAGCTCAGTCGACAGCATTTGTGGCATAATGTTGATTACCACAAAAAATTATTTCGACTCGTCCCTCCTTTTCTTTAAAAAAGCAAAAATCAAGGTTACAGTGATGTACTTACAATGGAAGCGAATGGGGCCAATTTTTGGAGGGTTTAAAGACAGAAATGTGAAGCTTTTAATCATATAAAATCACTTACATTAATTCTTCAGTTAAAAGTAGTGTATTATTTGAGCTGTAAAGTTTTTTGTAAAGAACCCTAATTTTTACAGTTGTTTTAGGGTTTTAGGGTAAAACTGGCTCTAACTTTACACAGAAAAGGTTATTAATTGATTGTATTACACTAAAATCATGTTTACAAGCATATTGATTGTCTTGTGGCTATACTTTTGAAACAGTGAGTATTTTAATGTTTACAGATTGGCCCCATTAACTTCCATTATAAGTGCCTCACTGGAACCCAGATTTTTGCTTTTTTTTTTTTAAGAAAACAAGGAGCAAGTCAAAATAAATTTTGGTGGTGAAAAATATTATGCCTTAAATGCTGTCGATTGAGCTTAACTTGTATTGAACCTGGAATATTCCTTTAAGAGTAAAAAAAAAATGAAAAACTCATTTGAATTTTGTATTTGGTCAAAATGCCTTTGGAATCTCTACAACGATGAATAAATACATGTATTACATTTTTATGTTATTTGTTTATATTTATTTAGTCTCTGGGTGTTTTCGGTGGTTACAACATAAGGGCCCTCATCACATAACCAGCCAAATACTACTCAATTTATAGGGCATAGAGTATTTTTTGTAATGTCATCGATAACAGAAACTTTTGCTTTTACATGATGCTTGTTGCCAGTCGAAGTCCAAGACAACTGGCAAAAAATTACTTGAAAGCAAAAGGTTTCTTTTTATATTTTTGTTTTACTGATGACTTTTGCAAGCAACTCTGTGTCAGGCAAATGTAAAAATATCCCAAATCATTTAGCAATTTGCATATTAAGCTGAGTGGCATATGCAAATAATAGTAATAATAATAATAATAAAATCTCTTTTGATTGATATATTTGAATAATTTGATTGTTTGGCTGTGAAATGACTCTTTCCACTTTAGCCCTAATTTACAATTTCTCACAGCTGGTTTCAACCCATGTGGTCCAGTTGATCCTGACCCATGCCCTTTATAGAAGTTTCCGGTTGGTTCTGGTTGGTTTGACACATGGATTCTGTCTGTTCAGCTGGGCTTGTCTGCAGGGTGCACCTGGCTAAGCAAGCCCTGGCAGTCTACAAGTTCTCACGACATCATGCCATTGCAAAGCACCTGTTAGTTACCAGGCAACACATGTGCATTCAACCATATATGCTGGAATGAATGACATACAGTAAGAATGGGTTTCACTAATCATTCCAAATCATATTATTCCATTATTTTATATAAATTTTATTAAATTTGCAACTTGTTTTAAAGAAAAAAAAAAAAAATAGACATGTAAATATTACAACTGCTATTTAGTTACTACTCTTCAGCCACTTTATAAAATTATATTATAATATAAATTCTAATATACCTGGAGAGAGCATTCTTTTGGCATTGCTATTCATCTCTATGGCAGTACTGGAGCAGGACCTCCCAGAAGAATGTGATCTGAAGGCTGCTATCTGTTGTGCTCATTTCTGGTGTCACACAATATCACTTGACAGAAGATAAGAAAAATATAAATCAATTATATGCTTTTAAGAGCCGTTCATAAATAATCTGTTACTGGTAAAACATACAATAATATAATGAAATATTTGTGATTTAAATGTTGGAAAAAAAAAAAAAAAAACTTCTGGCAAAATATAGTTGTTTTTGAATGGTTGTCAAGAGGAAGACATGCTTTTTGGCACAATATGGTAAAGTTCTGGCACTCACCAGCCGAGGGTAACGAGGTGATGTTTCCTAAACCCTTTGTTACACCACACACAGACTTTCTGGGAGAAAAAAATATTTAAAACATTATCAAATATATAATGTTTTTTTTTTTTTTCAAACTATACTCATTATAAATAAAAAATAATAATTAATTATATATATGTATAATTATATTTATTTTGGAAGAAAAAAAGATTTTAAAATTTTCAAATACATAAAAACTATATATATATATAGTTTTTATGTTTTTGAACATTTTTAAAATCTTTTTTTTCTTCCAAAAAGTCAGTGTGTGGTGTAACAAAGGGTTTAGGAAACATCAAGTTTATTCACAAACTTTTAAAATCCTTCTTTTAAAATTAATTTTAAGAGATAATAATAAAAATAAAAGATTATGCCAAACCACTTTTATATATATATATATATATATATATATATATATATATATATATATATATATATATATATATATATATATATTTTTTTTTTTTTTTTCTTAAAGAATATAAATTTGATACATGTGATATAATTTTTTCTTCATTGTGATCATATAAGAGGTGTAAATGAATTTTTACTTTAATATTATTATTTTTTAAATAAATTATTAGAGCTGGACCAATTAACCTCGAAAATTGTATTGGGTTAAATTTTCAGATAATTAACTTTAGAAATGCATTATAACTGGCAATATGATGCAGACAGTTTGAATTTAAAGGCCAAGAATTGAATTAAACCTACAGGATGCACTGACCGAAGAAAAAAGATTACAAAGGAAAGATGAATCTCTTGGTTCTTTTAAAAATTAAGTCTTTGGACATTATTTAGAATCCAGCTCAACCGAGTGCTGTGCAGCAGCTTTGAAAACACATTGGATGATTTAAACAAATTAACACCTAACATGTGATGCAGTGATGACCATTCCCTTAGCTTTTGGCACTCTTTAAGAGATTGTGAGGATTCTATGAATGAGTTATAAATGAGGCTGGCTAACTGGCGTGGAGATGTGAAGTGATGTGCGTCCCCCACACACAAACATAAACACAGACTCCATCTGTTTGATGGCACGCTGTGGTCTGGGAAGCAGAGTGAAGCTGAAGAATTCACACACGACACAAAGAGCCAATTATGGGTCAACACTGGATCGAGCAAGCAGGATATAATAGGGGCTTGTCTAACCCGTATGGGACAGAGATGTTCTCCTTGAGTGTCACCCTCTTCTTCCCATGTCCAAGACAAGTAGTCAGTGTGCCTATTAAGCAGCCTGAATGAATACATATCCACAACCACAAGATTGCATTCAGTTGTCCCATATTGAATTAGTTTGATGAAGTAAATGTTGTGTGTAAAAAACAAACAAAAAAACATGTAACTTATTTAGGGACCCATTACACTTTCCATGTAACTATAATGGATTTTGTAGTTAATTCTAAAAAATAGAATGCAAGATGGTAATGACAAAGCATATCTCAGATAAGTATTACATTTTAATTAACCAGCCTGACATTCAACATTGGCTTAGTCAATGGCATTTGGCTGACCAATAGCGAACAGGGGAGAAACCAGTTTGGAAGCAATTATTATAGCATACATTATTTTATCAATTCTGTTTGGTGATGCTAGTGATGCAAAAATTACACACATCACCTTTAAAACCAAAGCTTTGTCATCTTAAAGGGATAGTTCACCCTAAAATTACAATTCTTTCATCATTTACTTACTTTCATACCATCCCAGATGCATGAATTTCTTTTTTCTGCTGAACACAAACTAAGATTTTAAGAAGAATATCTTAGCTCTGTAGATCAATTTAGGTGAGAAACAGATCAATATTTCAATCATTTTTTACCATAAATCTCCAACTTCACTTTCACTTTCAGAATGTGAAAGTGAAAGAGGAGATTTATAGTAAAAAAATAATTTACATTTTGATCTGTTTCTCACCTAAAATGATTGCATCTCTTCAGAAGACATTTATTAAACCCCTGGAGTTGTATGGATTACTTTTATGCTGCCTGTGTGCTTTTTGGAGCTTGAAAGGTCTGGTAGAAGAAAGTCATACACAGCTGGGATGGCATGAAAGTGAGTAAATTATATGAATTTTTATTTTGGGGTGAACTATCCCTTTAACTTCAACAGGGCTGACAAGAGAGACTTAATTTTTTAGTTTGCGACATTTCAGAGTTACCACTTACCTTTAAATAACTTCTGGACAAGATGTCGTGTCAGACGGCAATATTATCTTATCAACAATGATGACAATGCCAATACTTCAAATATAAACACAAACAAGGACAAGTTTCTCTTTTGGATATTGTAAACTTCTTTTACTTCTTTACTGAGGCTCTCGTATCTTGACCATGATGTAACCTAGTTGTGGTACTACAGTGGTGACCATGGACACAATAAGAAAGCACTCATCAAGACTGACGGTGCAGCTGATGGAAAAACAAAGTGCTTGATTTCACTCAACCACAAATTCCTTAAATTTTTTGTTTTGGCAATCAACTCTCTTTACGCCCACAGATGGGAATTACACTTGTCTGGAATATGAGCAAACAGGTCACACTCAAAGCATTCCAAAATTCACAATTTGGGAGAGTTTTGAAAAATGTGCAGCTGCATTCAGACAGACATTCGATATGGATGCCTGCAGCAATGAACAAACTTAAAAAAATGAGATAGCTAGTTTGGAACTGTGTCTTGACGTGGATAATAGGTGCAAAGTTAACTTAATATAAACATATTATAGTTAAAATAATTGTATAAGGGAAAGTGTTTATCTTAGGTCCTGTAACTGGTCACCATTTCTTTTAAGTTTTTTGTCAGTGTTTTAAAACAGCATTTTGCCTTCACAAGTTCATTTGAAATGGTCCTGCAATGTGACACAAATGTATTTTTAAAAGTACACAAATTCCAATTAATAGGTCACAAAAGCTGCATGCATAATAATTATAAAAGAATCAGCAAAATTATGTTTAAAATAGTTCTAGATGGAGTATAGCGTGTCACAACTTTCCAAAAGTATTTAATGTCATGTGCATGAAGGACTGTAGAAAAATGTCTCTGCATGCATTAATATTTGAATATGAACATTTGCATACAGACATACTGTTATTCAGAAATTAACGGATGTGTTTGTGTGTCCTGTTTCTAATGCCAGGCATCAGCATCTGGTGAACTCTTCTCACACACCAGGTGCAGCCTGTAGCCCTTGTGCTGTGTCAGCACATAGCATGGAAATATGAGAGCGTATAATATAAAACACACACACACACACACACACACACACACACACACACACACACACACACACACACACACACACACACACACACACACACACAAAACAAAGTTAGCTTGAGATTGCAGCATGCCATTTATAAACACCTGCACATGATGGATTAAGACATAAATGGCAACAATCACTAGTCAACTTATGGCTAGCAAATCATAATTATTTAAATACTTATAATTTCAGCAATATGTCGTGAGCAAGAGCGCTGTTGTACTGCATATGCGAATATTCTGCCGCCTTTCTATAACATTTCTATAAACAAAAAGTTATAGGTATAGTTCACCCAAAAATGAAAATTCTGTCATCATTTATTGGCCCTCATGTTGTTCCAAACTCTTTCTTTCTTCTGTGGAACACTGGTAGTTTACTCTGTATAAGTTCATTAGACATGCTGTGTCCAGCCTGGAGCTGAAATACTTAAAGGAATCAGATCCATAATGAGAGGAACATACCGTACTTAGGAAAAAGAGCAATAAATCGTATTTTGCTTCCACTTGTCATGGTTTTGACCATGAACGTCCCGCTGACTGTAACCACACAGCTTCTGCTTTTCCACCACAATCCAATCCCTGTCATTTCAACGCCTTCACAAATAACTGGATTTGAGGTTAGAGGCATGTTTATGGTTAAGGGACTGTTTGTAGGAAATCTGGACTGAGCCACTAACTGTACATGAAATGTTTTACCACATTTTTTCATATATATGATAGATGTCACATGCCACATAACAAGATCTGCATTTGGGTATAGTTGACATGAAATGCTTTTGGAAATCTGATGCGTTTTGCAGCATGACATGCTATACTCCATCTAAAAATATTTTAAACTGTATTTTGCTAATATTTTCATATTTTTTAAGTGTTAATATTTGTACTTTAAAAAATGCAATTGCTCCATTGCAGGACCATGTAAAATGAACTTGTGAAGGCAAAAAAAAAAAAAAAAAATCTGTCTAAAATATACACTCTCAAATTCATTCAATAAAGGGATAGTTCACCCAAAAATTTTAATTCTCTCGTTATTTACTCACCCTCATGCTATCCCAGATGTGTATGACTTTCTTTCTTCAGCAGAACACAAACAAAGATTCACTTGCAATATAAGGACCTACAGCTGATATATTCTTCTACAAATTTTAATTTGTGTTCAGCAGATGAAAGAAAGTCATACACATCTGGGATGGCATGAGGGTAAGTAAATTATGAGAGAATTTTCATCTTTGGGTGAACTATCCCTTTAAATGCCTATCGATTTGGAAACTTTGGTACTTTGAAATTTTTTAGCAACATATTTCTGATCCAGCCCAGGGAGCCACAGTAATGAGAAACAAATATCTTAGAAATTCAATAATTTTGAGATGGCTTTAAAAACAGACACACTTCTATTGTTTTAAATGAAGGAAATTAAAGTCTACTTATTTCCAGTGAGTGCAGCAAGCGGCCAAGGCAGTTTTTGGACTTTGAAAAGACACCTGTTCTAATTGTGCTGTCAAGCTTTTAGTAAGATCCTCATTTTTCTCAGGCTCCTTTAACCCTGCAAAACACTAGAAGAGGAAGCAGAAAGAAAATGTGGATTTACTTTAACTAGATTTTTAATTATACTCATTAAAAATAATTATTCTTCATGCAGAGGTTAATATGGACAAGCTCTCAAAGGAAGCAAAACTTCAAGTATTTATGCACATAATGGAACGTGTCTCCTAATCCTCATGCAGTTGAGATTCATATGAGAAGCGTGATTGACAATTGTGTAGAGAGAGTTTGCTCCCTGGTGGACGGGAGATGCATTGACATGCACAACATCATTCAGTTCATTTTTTGAGGTCCTGATCTGTTGACCCAATCATATCTGAATTTCTATATACATTTCCAAATTTTTACAGTCTGTTTTAGTCACATATTAATGGAAACCAAATTACATTATAATTACAGTAAAAAAAAGAAAAAAGTTCAGAATCTTTGAATGATTCTGTTGTCTATGGAGCTTTGGTTGACTGTTGGATTTAAAGGGGTCATGATATGCATTTTAAAAAATATATATTTATATGTTCCTTGAGGTTCACTTATAATATTAGAAAAGGTTTTTTGCATATAAAACAGTCATATATTTGTAAAACATGACCCTCATTCTCACCCTCTGTCAGAAACGCTTGATTTTGGTGCTGCTTCTCCTTTAAGACAAAACAGTAAACGGCCCGTCATGATTGGCTCTCTGCTCTTGACTGATCTGCTCTCTCCTTGCTCTTCTCTCTCACTGCTCACGGCTACTAGGTGGCTATCGAAGTGATGAGGTAAAGTAGCCGTTGATGTGTTGTTGTGGAGGCAGTCAGATGCAAATGACTACCACAGTGTGACATCACAATGTGGAGTAAGCAGAGACTGAGATGTTTTGGCAACTTGGTTTTAACAAATGCTCTTTTTGCAGTGAGGAGGAAGTTTTGAGTTCTGAAACTTACAGTACTGTATGTTATTATAATACAATGACCTCTTATATGCCAAATGATCAAGGAAAACTTGATTCCATATGTCATGACCCTTGAACATATGGTGTTAAGTGTCACATTGTAGTTTGTATACACCTTGAAGGCAGGTTGGAGTTAGAGATGCTCTGTTTTAAAGAAAAATCAATTGCCCTTCATTTTGTTTCTGGGCCTTGTTCCTCACTTTATTCCTCAGCAGCTGAAACGTGAAAGTTGTTGGGCTAAGCCGCAGGGTGGTGCCTTGAAATGCTCTCTCTCTCTCTCTCTCTCTCTCTCTCTCTCTCTCTTTCTCTCAAACACACACACACACACACACACACACACACACACATACAAAGAACTTATTGTTTTGTCTTACTTTAATGGTAACTAGACTACATCCATATGAATGCAGCTGGGACATGTCATAAGCTTAGAGAGTGGGCAAGCATCAAAGGTTTTTAATACACACACCCACAAATGTTTTGGGAAATTATACGTTATATTAACTCAAATTTTCAGCCACCGTGCGAACAAATTTTATCCAGCGACGAATGTCTAAAACGTAGGATGGAAAGTCATACCTGATTGGATGAATCAGTAATATTCATCAGGAATGCGCTACCTGATTGGTCAGAGACATTATAACCCAACCAACAGGTAGTGGGACTGAGGGAAAGCACTGCTGATTGGTTTAGCGGCTGTTAGACCGAATGCGTTCTTGCGCTAAAAAGCTAGATGCAGCTCAACGAACAAAAAGGAATTGTCTTGATTTGTTTTTAAAAGTTATTTTTAACTTGACAGGGTGTAAAAAATAAAATAAATAAATCAATAAAATGTGGCGCTCTTGTACGAGACGCTGAAAACAGCGAGTCCTCAAAAAGTTAGCTGTTACCTTTAAATTGTCTGATTAAGCTAAATGAAACGTCTATCTGCGCTGCTGATCGCAATGGCAAAAACCGAGGGCTTCACTTTTATCGGATTTGTTCAACAGAGCTGACTGGACTGAGGAAATAATTTCCAATTCACAGCTTTGCAGCGAACATTTTATTACAGGTACATTATTTACTCATATCATTATAATAATAGTACAGCTAAGAATATTTATGTATTGATTATGACTTTGTGTCATACTTTTGTTTAATTGATGATTTGAACTAGCTGTTACTAGCAATAGTGTACCCAAACCTAGCTAGCTTTGAACTTGAAGGCTATTTTTATTCTATGTATATTATCTCTTAGCTAAATTTAGAAGAGCTAGCTAGCGCTAGCTGTCTAATCTGTCCAGTCTAACACAACAGTTTGGGATAGTGACCAATGACTCCCTACTATGGTTAGGGTTAGGGGTGGGTGTATGGGTGGGCTTTAGGGATAAAGACCAGTCAGGTAGCGGGGAGTAGGAATCTGGCAGGGAGTCAGATTTCGGCACAGCACCGGATTTCTGCCACCACTTACTGCACATGCGCTGCAATGTTGGTAAACAATGAGGTTGGTCTATATGAGGGTAAGCAAATGAAGGCAGAATTTTCATTTTTGGGCAAATTACTTTAACGGCAGGCAACAAAAACATGAATTGGAAGACATAATAAAAAAACAATAATAAAGGCAGTGCCCACCAGATGGCAGTAGTGTTCCATGATTCATACCTCTCCTTCCCATAGTGTGGATTTATTGTTAATTAGTTAGAATATTACATTGTTTGTTTGTTTATATATTAACTTAAGATGCAGCAAACGTTTTTAATGCCTTTTGCTGCATGCTGTCAAAGACAGCACTTGCATTATAGTAGCAGAATGATTATGTCACAATAATGTCCTTCACTACTAGAGTTAGAGTGGCCACTTGAGACAATGTAAATGCCTATTTGACAGCACTCAGACAAGCTCTATTTATCTGAAAAGCACCACACATCATTTTAAAAGCACACACATGTGCCAAAGTTCCCAAGCAAACTACTTTTAGAAGGTAACAACAATCAAGATAAGCAATATTGTCAAAATCGACACAAATTTTCAAGGATATCCATACACTGTAGTGCTGTTATTTGCAGCATCAAAACTACAAGACTCAAGGCCTAAAATATGAAAGCTTATCAAGCCACATGATGTGCTTGTCACATAGTAATGAGGTTACTGCTGTTTCAGTGCCAGGATTTGTTCCTGTGGCAATGGGCTGCTGTGGTGTTTTTAATGGCCAAGCTGGAAAGGCTGATCTCTTTTGAAGGTTTCAGAGAGGTTTTGGTCTGGTTTTCACCCCTGCTGGAAACACACGCACGCCCGCCCGCACGCACACACACACACAAAACAGCTTAAACCACCCAAAGCCTTATGCTTAAGCCAAACTTAAACTGGTTTTAGCTGGTTCTGAGTAGTTAGACCATCTTACACAACCTAAGACCAGCAAACCATCTTAGTCTTAATCTTAGCTGCTTTTTATGTAGCTTTTCAGTGCACTGACAAAGAATTTGCTTACATATTCAAATACTTACATGCAGTGTGAATTGACACTTTCTGCAGTTACTGATCTTGATGTTTGTATAATGCTTTGGAGGGTCCAAACAGGGACTCATTTGTCTGACGCACTGCTGGGTATCTGCCGATAGGACATGTTGCTTTTAGAAGACATACTGTAGGGTTCCCCTCCTCTCACATTCACTGTGACAGCCGTCCTATGACAGATATCTTATTAATGAGTCCTCAAACTCCAGACTAAAGCCCTGTCACCACCAACATCTTATTAAATAGTTCTCTTCTTCTTAAAATATTCTTAAAATAATGTTGGAGGAAGTTTCCACAGTGTATAGGTTTGAGATTAGCTGTGTGACTCCTTACACCTTAGTCATACAATAATTATATGATTTGACCATGTTTACTGTCCACCACTTTTTAATAGAATGGAAAATATACAGCCAATATTAAATATTCTACATATAGTCAAGTACTTGTGGTACAAGTAAGTGAGGTTAGAGCAAAGTCATCCTAACCTCAGTTGAGTTGATAAAATGCAGTATATTCTTATAGGTTCTTATAGGTGAAGAATACTACCAATGAACAATAATAAACAATAAAGAGTGATATAAACTAATGATTGGGATCATTTATTGTTATTTAGTGTAACGGTAAAGTCTCCTCCTTTTGGGGTTACACGTGCCAGTGTCGGGAGAGAGAGACGTAATATCCAGACCTTCTTTGTGAACACATCTGAATTTAACCCTGATAATCTCACAGCTTGCTGGAGAATAATCTGCTGGTATACAGGTGTATCTGAACAAACCTCACTGTCTCTTAATAGTGAGGTACCATCTACATCATCTTTTGAAAGTCATAGAAATACAATAGATGAAGAGGCTTTTTTACATAACTTGGCAGGGCAAAATGTTGTTACCTACCAGCACAATTCAATCAATCATCGAGGAATTTCAAGCAGTTCATGTTGATGGAATGCAGGCCATGCTTGTTAGACTAAAAGAAAAGCTGTTATCATCATCAGATATACCATCATGTGACATAGACAAACTTATTGATGAACTGGTTACACAATATCTATTAACTTTGTACAATGAAGGTCAGTTAAGTTCCGACAAAACCAGAAAAACCTTCTTCAAAAAAAAGTTCAACTTTGTTGACCCAAAACAGATATATCTGGGCACTAACACAGCTGGTAAAGAACGCTTTTGTCAGTATGTGCCAATTGAAGAAACCCTTGCATCTCTGTTTAGGCAGACATCAGTGAGGGAACAGTACAACCAGTCAAAAATGCTTCATTCTGGTGACAAAGTGATGGAGGATATAAAGGATGGCACATGCATCAAGCAAAATGCCATCTTTCATGAGCATCCATCATCATTATCAATTATCTTGTACCAGGATGCATTTGAAGTTGTAAATCCACTTGGCTCAGGTAAAAAGAAACATAAAATCCTGGCAGTGTACATGACCCTAGTTGAGATTCTGCCACACAGCCGCTGCTTAGTTGACCCAATGCAGCTTGTTTTACTGTGTAGAGATGAGGACTTTAAAAAGTTTGGTCAGGAGAAGGTCTTTTCCAGCCTTGTTGCTGATCTGAAATATTTTGAGGATTCTGGATTTCAGTCTGTAGATGGCACTATTCTTAGATCAGGGCTTATTGGCATTTGTGGGGATAATCTTGGGTCTCATTGTATAGGTAGTTTTTCTGAAAATGTCAGTACCAACAAGTATTTCTGTCAGTACTGTCTAATTGACAGAGACACATTTTGTCAACAACCTTTAAATCTTAGCCTATAAAGAACAAACAGAAATGATGCACATAGTGTTGATCAGCTCATAACTACTGATCAACGTATACTAGATGGCATGAAATTCAATTCTGTTTTCAATTCTCTTAAATTTTTTCATGTGTGTGGTGGACTCCCTCCATGCTTAGGCCATGATTTATTTGAAGGTATTGTGGCTAATGACTTGGCAGTTTACATTAAATCTTTGATTACAGTTGAAAAGCACTTCACTTACAATGAGCTGAATAGAGCCATTGCACAATTCAGGCATTTAGGAAGTGACTCTCACAATGCACCATATGCGGTTAAAGCAGATGGCCGACAACTTGGTGGTTCTGCTGCACAGAATTGGTGTCTCTTGAGGCTCTTACCAATTTATGTAGGAAGTAAAATTAAAAACCCCATGGATAGTGAGGTTTGGCAATTGTGCCTTAAACTGAAGGAAATGGTTGAGCTGATTTGTGTTCCCAAAATAAGTCATAATGAGATTAGCTACCTCAAGTTTTTAACATATGAATATGTCTCTGTAAGAAGTATCTTGTTTCCTGATGAGAGTCTGAAAGCAAAGCATCATTACTTGTTGCACTATGCAGACCTTATACTACAATTTGGACCATTGATTCACTTGTGGACCCTCAGGTTTGAAAGTAAACATTCATATTTTAAGAACTGTGCAAGAAAACGGCACAATTTTGTGCATCTTTGTAAAACTTTGGCAGAAAGGCACCAGTTGCTCCAGTCCTATCTAGCTTGTGGCCAATTGTTTCCTGCTAACATTCAATCCATCAGTGAAGCACATGAACACAATGGCCAGTTATACAATACAAAAATACAAAATGCATTAAGGACAGCTAACTTCATCACTCAGTGTGTTCTTTTTAACTTCAGACACAGAGCTGATTCAACAAGAAATAATTCTTCCAGAATTAGATGTTAACAAACTTCAAGATGTGGTCAATCATCTTTGTTTTGTGGTGGGTGTTCAGAAGACACAGGACCTTGTGCAAGTAGAGGTGACAGATCTTCAGGACTTCTTATTCCCTATACAATGTCGAAAACTAATAATGGAATTCAAACAAAGTTCAAACAAAAATTCCTAAACCATGTTTTTGCTCATTATTTTCACCATCGTATTCCTTTAAATTTGCATGCCGTTTTTTGTAGAACACTCATAGCAGATGAAACGCCAGTTGAGATCACAGTCACCCCATTACCACCACCCGACTCCCTATCTGAACAGCCACCTACTTCTTACACTCCTGCAAATTCTGTTTGGCTCAGTATGTTCCAGATTCCTTGGGACCGCATGCCTGTAGCCCTTCTTCATGCAGCATCCAATAAGGAGAAGGCTCCACTTGGACCGAGGAGAGAATTTGTAAGAACTGTTGTGGCAGCCATGAGGGAACTTTGCCCAAACCCAAACTTAGCTGACTGTGGGGAAGTGGCAAGAAATTTTTTTCTAAACATCACTTAACATTTGGAGACTTTTCGGAGGAAGGGGAACAACTGAAAAAAAACCAAAAACAAAACAAAAAAACAAAAAACAGCAGAACAAGAACTGACAGTCAAAAAAGTTTGATGTAAAGTTGACAGTTACGGATGAATTGGTGACCTAACTCCATGCCGGATGGAGAGACCACAGAATCTCTTGAAATGAAGAGAAAGGTTGTATTAGAAATGTTTCAATCTGGGGGCCCAAGGTCTACTGAATTGTCTGATGTGGACAACCTAATGCAAGAGACTTACATTTATCAGTGCCAAATGATTAATTCATGCCCCCCTCCAGCCATTATTGACATAGAACTTGAGTGGCCATACTTATTCACTAAAAGAGGCTTATGCAATCATTTTGAAACCCTTACAGGGATTGACATAAGCAGTCGCCTCAGTGAATGCCTTATTGGCAAAAGCAATAGGATTGTGAACTACTTTCAAAAACAGACATTAAAATGTGATGCAAAGGTCCAGGCTCTCCTAAAAGAAATTGAAGCCACACCAGCAACTAATAACAAGACTGCCATATTAGCCATCCTACTGACAATGAAATACTTCAAAGCAAAAGAAAACTTTCTCTTCATTTTAGTAGATGTAAGCAGGGTTGGGAGGGTTACTTTTGAAATGTATTCCACTACAGATTACAGAATACATGCTGTAAAATTTAATTTGTAACGTATTCCGTTAGATTACTCAAGGTCAGTAACGTATTCTAAACACTTTGGATTACTTCTTCAGCACTGATAGATTTTTTTCACTTGTTTTGACTTTAAAAACTCAAAATACACATTAAAAACACATTCTCTGAAAAACCTAAATATCTTATGCAGTGTTGTTTCTAAAAGAAAATTAATCAAATTGATCTTCTTTTAAGGATTTTTAGATATTTTTACAGGAAAACAATACAAATATTATTATCAAGAATACGATTTTTGCCCTAATATCAAAGGTCTTACTAGAAAAAATAAATTATGATCTAACGTGAATTTTCTTGATAATAAATATGATCGTGCCTGGTAATGTGCATGTAAAATGGCTAGAAATAGCATTTTAGCTTAGCGTAAAGCTGACAATTTACACAAGGTTTATTTCTAATTTACTTCAAACTTACTTCTCTGTCTGCTCGTATGAATGTAACACATCATAAGAAAGTGTTTCACCGCTGTTCAAATGCACTTTGGATCGCATCATTTATATGTATAAATGTTTTCCATCTGAAAGGACTAAATATTAAATTAAACAAATGACAATAAAATGCAAAGTAATCTGTTCAGTAATCAAAATACTTTTTGAATGTAACTGTATTCTAAATACCAATTATTTAAATTGTAACTGTAGTGGAATACAGTTACTTATATGCAGCATTTAAAATTCAGAAAACTAAATCGGAAGAGAATGAACAAGCCCCTCAACATAATAAAACAAAAATTAAGTGTTTAGACATATAGCACATCCAACACATTACATCCAAATATTTTAAACTGTTCTTCTTAAGCACAACTGTTATCACTCATCACCATAAACTATCAAGAAGTCATGATATTTGAAATATTCATGAATGAAACGGTTTACTTACATTTCTGATCGGGTCCAAGTGTTTTTAACTGCCCCATTCTTCAATAACAGTTCCTTTGCAAAGCTTGAATTGTATTATGACTGGTTCACAAGCAATCCATGCTGACATAGGTCGAAAAAATAAACACACACACATAGTCCAAAGCACGGTGAAATGATGCACACACATACTGTAGGTGCACTGATGCGCACATCGTCAGAAACACATTGAAACGGTCAAAGATGTCCATCTAGATCAAGTTTACATACACCAATAATTAAAAATAGCACAGACGTGTGAAAAATGCATCCATGATGCGTTTGTGCTCAAAACAGCAGCTGGATTAAAGAGAATGCTGTCTCCTCTTCAGAGTTTTAACTTGACACCGTGTCTTTTAAAAGCGGCAAAATACATGACAGCAGTCAAAGAGTCTATGTAGTTCATGTTTATATACAAAATAATTCAAAACATTCCAGATGGGTCCCCTTAGGTGTTCAGGAATAGTTAGCAAGGCATGCTCTCTCAATCTAAGCAACAGTGGGAGGGGCCAAGGGTTCGATGACGCATGTTGTGGGATATGTAAATACCAACATGATCACACGTGAAGTAGGCATGATGTTTCCGATAGTTTCGGTACCCTAGGATCGACTGTATGCCGATGTGCTGACATGCACCATTCTTATCAGACATGTTTGCAGTGGTTTCAATGTGTTTACCTTTCCACCTGGTGCGATTGGCAGCGTTGCATCAGCTGCGTGGGAGACTAGGGTTCAAAGCCAGGTAGTAACCTCGTTTGAATAATCAATGACGAGCATGATTTGGAGGTTTCACTTTTCCCTCTAACATTACTTTTTTCAAATGAACTCCACTAATGGTTAAGGTAAGGTTTGTGTTTGGGTTGGGGGATAGAATCTATAAATATACTGTATGCTTTTCTCTTTATTGTACAAAGTCCTGTAAAGCTGAAAATAACTTGCTTCACTACTAGCATTTGGCGACCTCTCCTGGACAGCTCACACATGCCCATATGCCCTACAACACTTACCGCTTTGGCCACTGGGGGCAGTGTTTCGAAATTTCAGTCAACGTATACCGATTTTGACGAAAGAAAAGTCGGTATACTCTTTCCAATTTCACTGTGAGATCAGGCTGGTAAATACAAATGATCAATGTCTCGTGATGTCACTAACAGACAGATTTCAAAACGAGATGTTTCAGCAGGGTGGCAACTATAAATGCTCTTTTTAGACTGGGAAGGAAGTTTTAAGATCTGAAATGTACAGTATGTTTTTATAGTACAGTTACCTCTTATATGTCTAAATATAAAGGAAAATGTGATTCTCTATTTCATGACCCATTTAAAATGTATACATATGCAGCCATTCGAAATATCTGAAAACAATCACAGAGTATAATATGTTTCAATATATTTAACTTAAGTTAGGCATAATGCCTTATTTAGCACATCACAATTGAGTGTTACAATTGTCCCAGGGTAGTGTTACAACAGTACAAGGTATGGGGACAGTTGTAACAAATGCTCTCTTTGTCTTTAAAAACTAATTGTGGCAAATAGGAACAATGTATGCAGATATTGACATTTATTTTGTTAGTATAGATTAAGGTATCTCATGTGATAAAATGGCATGTTTATTCTGGTCAGTATTTTTCAGTACAGCAAAAAGCAAAAAGTTTTACAACTGTACAACTATCTTTCCGTGGTCTCTTTCTTCTCATATAATAAGATAATTTCACCTCGAATCAATAGTTCATGTCCATTTATCTTTTTATTCGGTAAGCATAAAATAAGCAGGTTAATGTACAATCAGCCTGTCATTATTGCAAAATAAATAAATAAACTCCTTATTGTAAGATAATGACTTTCTGATGGAAAATTATTGCTTGTGTATTTCTGATGTTACTTGTTCTAGCTAGTTTTCAACTCACTAAATAAAAAATTACTACATTTTCAAAGGTTTTCAAGGCCTTACACATAACATTAAATGCAGTTGCATATACTATTTTTTATTAAACACTCCTGTGGATGTTTCAAAAACAAAATTAATAGGCATATTCTGTATTCTGTTCATTATATTGAATACTACATTTGTATTCATAACCTTGACCTCATAGAGACATCAACAAAGACAAAAATTACATTGGTCAGAATAGTTGTTATAAAAATGTGTCATAAGAATGATGGTGCCAGAATTGAATTTTTCATGGTGAAAAATGTTTTGCTTGCTTGAATAATTAAACACCCTCTACCTTTTACAGAGATCAATCGATGACTTTCAGGTTCTTCATTTGACATACAAGGTCTTCAGATCTTTCAAGTTTAAATTCAACTGCAAAATCTAATTTGCCGACTACGCATTGCGGGCAATCCAAATAAACAAATAAGCTCAGTTTTAATACACTGCATACTGCTGCGTGAGAAAAAATAGGACATGCGGTGTTCATAATAAGTGATTCTGTAGAGTTAGAGCAGTTAGATTTGTTGAGCATTGGCTTGGAAGTTTGGATTAAAGGTGTGCTTATTTCCTAAAAGTGTTTTGACCTCTATGTCTCTCTGACAGGAGAAATTATTAACTACATGAAGGGTTGGCCGCCGCTCCAGCCCCTCTTATGCAAATTTCATGTCAAATGATCAAACACGCATCTGACCAAAGGTCATCTCCCCTTTGTGTAGGTGTTTGATAGCACAATTTCTATTTCATCTCCTGCTGTCATAGTGCGTAAGAGTGCAAGATGAGACAAGGGAGGCTCTTTGCTCGGAGTGCGTTGAGCGCAAGTTGAGAGGAAAGAGAAATTGGTTTCTAATTGAAGTGATTATGAAAATTTTATATTTTGAAGTTTGTCTGCTTTTCCAGATAATGGACTTTATATGTCAGGGCAGCAAAGGTATAATAACTCAGAAGCAATATCTCTGTAAATTCCTGTGCAGGCTCTTTTGCTGTAGTAATATAGTATTTGCAATAAAACGTCTTATAGATGTGTGTGTGTGTGTGTGTGTGTGTGTGTGTGTGTGTGTGTGTGGGCAGGTTTAAGTGGTTTACGAGGACTTATTTTAGATTATAAACTGGTAATTACAAGGGTATTATGCTATAAATGTGGTTTATGAGGACATTTCTAGTGTCCCCATAATTCAAATCGCTTAAAAAACATACTAAACGAAGTTTTATTATAAATGTAAAAATGCAGAATGTTTTTTGTGAGGGTTAGATTTAGGGGTAGGGTTAGGGTTAGGGGATAGAATCTATAGTTTGTACAGTATAAAAATCATTATGTCTATGGAGAGCCCTCGTAATGATAGCTGCACCAACATGTGTGTGTGTGTGTGTGTGTGTGTGTGTGTGTGTGTGTGTGGAGAGAAACTCAACCAATTTTACTGTTGCAAGTACATGTATATGTACACACACATAGAGTGGGGTCCAAAAGTTCTAATTTACTGTAATACAAAATTGTTCCTTACAAATGATATTATAAGATTAACAATTTGAAATCTTGTGTGCATCAATGGGATTGAGGAAATATGATCTTTTGTAGAAAGGAGTATTCATGGTCAGTGCCACAATTTGCTTACATTTGATTAGTGCTTACAATAAAAAACAATATTTCAGCTCTCAAACAATATTTCTCCTCACAATGCAAGTGACTGGGTACCAACATTTTGAAGATGCAAAAGGACATAAAGGCAGTGATCCATAAGACTCCAGTGTTTTAATCCATGTCTTCAGAAGATATATTGTAGGTGTGGGTAAGAAACAGATCAACATTTATGCCATTTTTACCATCACTCTCCACTTTCAAATTCACATTCTTCTTCTTTTGTGGTTGGTGGTTTTTTGTGCATATTGCCACCTACTCGGCAAGGAAGAGAATTTATTGTAAAAATTGACTTAAATATTGATCCGTTTCTCACTCACACATAGCTGCGGGAAGTAGGGGTGCTAAGGGTGCTGCAGCACCCCAGTCTGCACTCAAGCCCACCCTGTGAAGTGCTGTCAGTGTTTTAATATACACTATATTGCCAAAAGTATTCGCTCACCCATCCAAATAATTGAATTCAGGTGTTCCAATCACTTCCATGGCAACAGGTGTATAAAATGAAGCACCTAGGCATGCAGACTGCTTCTACAAACATTTATGAAAGAATGGGCCGCTCTCAGGAGCTCAGTGAATTCCAGCGTGGTACTGTGATAGGATGCCACCTGTGCAACAAGTCCAGTCGTGAAATTTCCTCGCTACTAAATATTCCACAGTCAACTGTCAGTGGTATTATAACAAAGTGGAAGCGATAGGATTGACAGCAACTCAGCCACGAAGTGGTAGGCCACGTAAAATGACAGAGCGGGGTCAGTGGATGCTGAGGCGCATAGTGCGCAGAGGTCGCCAACTTTCTGCAGAGTCAATCGCTACAGACCTCCAAAGTTCATGTGGCCTTCAGATTAGCTCAAGAACAGTGCGTAGAGAGCTTCATGGAATGGGTTTCCATGGCCGAGCAGCTGCATCCAAGCCATACATCACCAAGTGCAATGCAAAGCGTCGGATGCAGTGGTGTAAAGCACGCCACCACTGGACTCTAGAGCAGTGGAGACGCGTTCTCTGGAGTGACGAATCACGCTTCTCCGTCTGGCAATCTGATGGATGAGTCTGGGTTTGGCGGTTGCCAGGAGAACGGTACTTGTCTGACTGCATTGTGCCAACTGTGAAGTTTGGTGGCGGGGGGATTATGGTGTGGGGTTGTTTTTCAGGAGCTGGGCTTGGCCCCTTAGTTCCAGTGAAAGGAACTCTGTATGCTTCAGCATACCAAGAGATTTTGGACAATTCCATGCTCCCAACTTTGTGGGAACAGTTTGGGGATGGCCCCTTCCTGTTCCAACATGACTGCGCACTAGTGCACAAAGCAAGGTCCATAAAGACATGGATGAGCGAGTCTGGTGTGGAAGAACTTGACTGGCCTGCACAGAGTCCTGACCTCAACCCGATAGAGCACCTTTGGGATGAATTAGACCGAAGACTGCGAGCCAGGCCTTCTCATCCAACATCAGTGTCTGACCTCACAAATGCGCTTCTGGAAGAATGGTCAGAAATTCCCATAAACACACTCCTAAACCTTGTGGAAAGCCTTCCCAGAAGAGTTGAAGCTGTTATAGCTGCAAAGGATGGGCTGACGTCATATTAAACCCTATGGATTAAGAATGGGATGTCACTTAAGTTCATATGCGTCTAAAGGCAGATGAGCGAATACTTTTGGCAATATAGTGTATGTTTATGCATTTTTTGAAATGTATAAATAATTGGTTAAAGTTCGTATATTTTACTGTCACATTGTTATAGTGGTTTTATAGCATTACAGGGTGTTATAGTGCAAGTTTGGAGAATTAGTGCTTTACATTAGGCTACTACTTGTCTTTATATTACTTTATATTGCAACTTGTATTTATATTACTAATTACGTTTTTGTATGAACTATCCCTTTAACCCATAAAAATTACTTGTGGTAATAACCTAATTTGTCAGGTAAATTTAGTCAGATAACATTTTTGAATTGAGCAAAACCAGTTAATTAAGATATTACCACATGAAGCTCCTCTAGGTTACCTCACAAAAAGTGTACACTGAATACTACCGAATCTTAAATACAGTGCCGTGAAAAAGTATTTGATGATTTCTTCTATTTTTGTGTATTTTTCATTCTAAATTGTTTTAGATCTTCAAACAAGATATGACAAAAAACAAACAAACCAAAAAACAAAGGCAACCTGAGTAAACACTAAATATAGTTTTGAAATATACTATATATATATATATATATATATTCTTTTTTTTTTATTGAAGCAAAAAAGTTATCCAGCACCTGTATCACCCATGTGAAAAACTAACTGCCCCCTTAAACTTAATAGCTGTTTGAACCACCTTTAGCAGCAACAACTGCAACCAAATGCTTCCGATAACTGGAGATCAGTCTTTCACAACGCTGTGGTGGAATTTTGGCCCACTCTTCTTTGCAGAACTGCTTTAGTTCAGCCACACTGGAGGGTTTTTGAGCATGAACTGCCTGTTTAAGGTCCTGCCACAGCATCTCAATCAGGTTCAAGTCAGGACTTTGACTAGGCCACTCCAAAACTTTAATTTAGCTTATTTTGAGCCATTAAGAGGCGGACTTACTCCTATGCTCTGGATCATTGTCTTTCTGCATTTCGCTTGAGCTTCAACTCACGGACAGATGACCGGACGTTCTCCTATAGGATTTTCTGGTAGAGAGCAGAATTAATGTTTCCCTCAATTATTGCAAGTCGCCCTGGTCCTAAAGCAGCAAAGCATCCCCACACCATCACACTACCACCACCATGCTTGACCGTAGGTATGATGTTCTTTTTGTGGAATTCTGTGTTAAATTTACACCAGATGTAATGGGACCCCTGTCTTCCAAACAGATCCACTTTTGACTCATCAGTCCACAGAACATTCTCCCAAAAGGTTTGTGGATCATCAAGGTGTGTTTTGACAAAATTCAGACGAGCCTTAATGTTCTTCTGGGTTAGCAGTGGTTTTCGCCTCGCCACTCTTCCATGGATGGCATTTTGGCCAGTGTCTTTCTGATAGTGGAGTCATGAACAGTGACCTTTATTGAGGTGAGAGAGGCCCGCAGTTCCTTGGATGTTGTCCTTGGCTTTTTTGTGACTTTCTGGATGAGTCATCGCTATGCTCTTGGAGGAATTTTGGAAGGTCGGCACTTCTGGGAAGGTTCACTACTGTGCCAAGTTTTCTCCATTTGGAGATAATGCCTCTCGCTGTGGTTCTTTGGAGCCCCAGAGCCTTTGAAATAGATTTGTAACCCTTTGCAAACTTTCTGTTTTGTTTTTTTTCCCCCAGATTTAAATGAAAATAAAAACGGACAGATTTCAATTTGGTCTCAGACTTTTTTTAACCCACTGTTTACAGATATGCAAATCTATATTTGTGTGGGTGTTTGCAGTATGAGTGACAAGACCCAAATCTGCATTCTTGTTATAACTCCCAGCATCTCTGCTGTACAATACACTATCCCCAATCCTATCTCGCACATACAAGAATCCCATTCCAGCATTCACTAGTTCCACAGGAATAAGGTGGTGAAATTAAACAGGCAGCACCAGACGTGAGTGCCTATAGCACTGTATTATGATTACTGCATTTTCTGCTGGCCTCTGCCAGTTCCCATGCAAATGCAATACCTGTGGAGAGTGGTTTTTCAAATGCAAGCCAGTGGAATAGATTTCACGGCTCATAATGCATAACCAAGAAATGCAGTTATTAGAAAGTGCATGGAGAGGGACACGGCATGCAAATTAGGCTGGGTTGGAAGTGACTTTGGGCCAAATGTGTGATTAATAGGCAAAACTGCCCAGTCCATTTGCAGCTGAAAAACATCCCCTGTGGGTAAGGTGTTATTGTTGATATATGAATAGGAAAAAATCCATTATTTTTAACATCACTCTGCAAGCTTGGAGTATTGGTATGTGTCAATCCTTGTTTCACACAGAGAAGTTGCATGTCAGAAACGCTAATACTGTGATAGCAGGGACGAATGCACGTTCATGATCCGTGTCTTGCGCTAACAAAATGAGACATTTGCATGTTTTTTATATCGCATGGTTGACTCGCTAAGTGTCTTAGAATAGAGATGGATCTACTGTGCAGGGACACGCAGGCTTGGTGTTCTTTTTGAGCCCGATAGATGGCAATGTTGCACTTCCACTCAGAGGAAGTTGGTTTTAGAGCATTTGCATTCTCTAACATCCATATAGTCACCCTTTTGTGAATATGAGCATAGGTGTGTTTTGGTTTAACACCTTAATTTTTCTGGGAAAGTGCTACACTAAAAGGCCCTATATTGCGACATAGTTCCCTAAATGAATGTGTTAGGTATTTCTTTTTCTGATTATTTGCAAAGTCAATAATGAGATGCAGCTATATGTAATTGAACTATTGTGTATGTACAGTGAAATGACCAAAAGTGGTTCTTTTTTCCAACAGAGTATTTCCGAGAACTTTTTCCATTAAGGTTCCTGTTCACAAATGGACTGAATAATGCTCTTTGAAAACCTGCAGCTTGTTTCACCTGGTATTGTTCTCCCTCACTTTAGAAAACTGTGATGTAAAGGTGTACTCAGTAACTTTTATCTTTGTGTCATCTTAGACTTACATTGACACCTAGCGGCATGGGTGCAGCATCATTTAAAATCAATACTTTTCAGTTTCGGATGCCATTGTAGAAATTTAGTATTCACAGTCAGCCATGATTACTTTAATCAATGAGTGAAAGTGTCAAATAACAGGGCGGTCACTGCGATTGAGCGATTAGTATTCGGCTGGTCATATGATTCTAACATGGCAGCCCCCATGTGCGGACCATCTCCATGAATAAAACAGCTTTTATATGGTTTCTGATGTGAGTGGAGTCTTTATTTTAATGTGAGTGGTCATGATTTCCTACATATATTGCAAAATTACAATTAATGTTTTAAGGAGTTAAACTTTTTTAATGAGGAAAAAAATTACAGAGTACACCATTAAAGAAGCTGATTTATATGCCACACAGGTTTTCTAATATGAGAATGTGATGTCTGAAAGACCATCAGTGTTAGAGAAACACAAAACTCATCTCAGTAACAGATTGCCTTGTCATAACATGTCCAAAATGAGTCAATGGGAGATAGATAGATTCATTCCAATGGGCAATTTATTCTCTCCCAGCAGCATATTAAAGTCAAGCCTCAATGTCCATTGTGGGGGATAGGGGATTAAGACTTTTACCACAACTCTGATAGAGAGAGAGAGAGAGAGAGAGGAGAGAGAGAGAGATTAGGGAAAGTTATTCAAGGTTTATACACAATTATTTTTAAGGACCATCAAAATGCCAAGCTAGTTTGGCGCAGCTCCCCAGGTGCAGTAAATAGGACGTATTTATCTTAGTCTTTGTATTTTTGCCATTAAATTCACAATGTTTGCGCTCTCTTTCTCTCCCCAGGTCAAAGCCTGTGCCACACAAAGACCTGTATTAGTATTCCTTATACGACTTTGCACCAGACAACCAGCCCTGCTTATAAAAAGCCTCTCTCTATCACAGAGAGATGCCACCCATACACATAGTGATGGGCTTATTTAAGCATGAGATATAGGTGTATAAATGGAAAGAGAAAGGCGAAAACCTGTATCCAGCAACACAGAAATTATCCTGACTCAATCGTTTCATTTTTTGTTTAGGTCTGATTCAAATGGGATATGTAAAGGGAGTCAAAATATCTTTCCTTTCAGAAATATCTTCCCTTTTTTTTTTCACACACAAACATGCATAAATGCACACGCCTGCTCATAAATACAGAACAGCAGCCCTGCTAACAGTTGTCATATTGTAAGATGAAATGACCTTTACCTAAATGACTGCACGTGTCTGTTCTTCACGCCACATTGAGTGGCTTTGCATTAGCAGACAGGCCTCTGTTGGACACCATCATGAGTATGTGTGTACCTGCCTGTCAAAATAAAATGAATTTAAAAGAAATTAAGAAATGGAATATCAGATTGATGTTTTATGAAATTCTATTCAGCATCTGTTTTTTAATGCACTACAGTTAATACTGTATATTCCATGGGCTACTTATGAAATATACCATATTTATCTGGAATTTGAAAGGATATAATTTTTTTAAATGGAACAAACAATGTCTTTCATTTTCATATTTATTTTAGTTTTAAATCACATGGCCCTGAATGGTATTTACATCTCCAATAATTCTTTGCAAAAAAACTAAAGCTATTATCCATGATTATATGAAAATATCATCATTGATCCTCTGATCCCTATGTGGCCTGCTCTTTTTACTGAAGCCAATCCAGTCACTTCAAATCTGTTTGATTAACTCAAGTACAACTCAAGCAGCTAACTCAACTCAATATTATTCAATCAGCTCAATTCTGTGCAACTTAATTCTGTGCAATCGTTTACTGAGAATTTCCTAAGCTCAATTGTTCTTAGCTTAACTAATTGCAACTCATTTAAACTCAACTTCTTTTGATGCAAAATTCTCAATTAACATAAAAAACTGCAGTAATTCAGTGCCCTAAAAGCCAATAATATGACACAGTGTCGTTGCAGTTACTGAAAAAAATGACTGAGCAGAAAATATTAAGCACTTTCTACATTGAATAATTTAAAGCGTGAACTTGAAAATATTAAGTAAATTCTACATTTGTACTCAATTCAAGCATGTACAAATTAATGTTCTAGCTTAAAAGTAAATATTATTTATGATTGTTTGCTATCTTTACAGTGTGTAATCTTGTATCAGTCTTAAAGTAGAAAACCATTTCATATTTATTTGCTAATTTGAGTAAATTTCAGTTTGTAAATAAAAATAAGTACAATGAAAACAAGTAAATGAAATAAGTACATTTTACTTAACTTTTCGAAGTTGGTGTTCCCAGTATGCATTGGGCTTGAATAATTAATGAGCTAGCATGGTTTCACTGTTCACTGCAAGTTTATGTACACCATTTTTATTGTTCAGTTTGTTGTTAGGTTTGGTAATCTCTTATTTTGTGAAGTCTGAAGTTCATTTTATACTGTTCAATTACCTGTTCAAAAAAATTATCTGTTGATTGCCACCATCATCGTGTTCAGTGTTCAGGTCTATGAATACAGCTCTGGATCTTGATTCTATCACCATTACAGCAAGGTGATGTTGTCTAATAGGCTACATACTGTAGCATACATGAATCTTCTCTGTGTAAGCTATTTCATGTGCCATGGAATGAATGACTAAATACAGTGCTAACACCCTTTCAAAAGCATGACTTAATTCAGTGTTACATTGCTTAAGTAAAAAGTACCAATAAAGAATCAAATTTACATGAAAAAGACTATTGCAAAGTAAACTTTACTTGAGAATTTCTAGTTAAAGCCACCAAGAATTGTGTGTAGCCTTTACTTAAAAATATGGGCTGTTAAATGTATTTGCGATTTCTGCGTGGAAATTGTGTCCTAGGTTGTTTAATTTAAGCAAACCCCACTCCAAACTCTTTTCAGTGTAAATCATCACATCCACATCACAAGAAAATTATAATATATACACTACCGGTCAAAAGTTTTGAAACACTTGACTGAAATGTTTCTCATGATCTTAAAAATCTTTTGATTTGAAGGCGTATGATTGAAATGTTTGAAATTAGATTTGTAGACAAAAATATAATTGTGCCAACATATTAATTTATTTCATTATAAAACTAAAATGTAATAAAAAAAATTTTTTTTTTTTTTTAAATTGATGATTTGGACCAAATTATAAAGAAAAGCAGCCAATAAGTGCCCAACATATAGATGGGAACTACTTCAATACTGTTTAAAAAGCATCCCAGGGTGATACCTCAAGAAGTTGGTTGAGAAAATGTCAAGAGTATATTTCTGCCAATTCTAGGTAAAGGGTGACTACTTTGAAGATGCTAAAATATAACACAGTTTTGATTTATTCTGGATTTGTTTAGTCACAACATAATTCCCATAGTTCCATTTATGTTCTTCCATAGTTTTAATGACTTTACTATTATTCTAAAATGTGAAAAAAAAAAAAAAAAAAAAAAAAATGCTGCGTTCCATTCAAGTTGGATGTGGGATATTCATACTTGATATCTCCAACCATAAATGTATTCCATTCCCCGATATTTGGAAGATGACGTTTAAGAAACAAAACTGCAACGCTCCCATTCGCTTAGCAGGGGTTTGACTCTCTTTAGAGATGTCTCCTAGCAACCCAACTGTTAAACAAGGCTGCAGCGCTAGCATTTGTGCTTCAGGTGTACGATTATCAAAAGAGATTATAATGTTTTATACACCTGTTTCTGCAGGCCTTTGTTAAACAAGCTTTACTATCATGTAATGTGGAAACTAACTCATTTATCAATATTACTTAATAAAGTGAATGTTTATCACTTACTTTGTATATCTCCCTGAGTGTCGACATGTTTGTGTGACATCGTGCCCCTGCAACTCGTCGAAATCGGAGTTGAGAATTTCTGCACGAGCCTACAAGTTGTAATTCTGACTTCAAGATGCATTCCATTGCACTTTTCCTGGTAGGAAGTTGTAAAATCCGACTTTCCGAGTTGAATGGAATGCAGCACTACTTTTCAAAACTGGATCCAACACTGAATACTCAAGCAAGTAGAAAACTCCTGATGTTGCTATAACAATGTAAAAAGCACTTACCAATTTACTTGATGTGAAAATCGGTCCCCCTTTCCTGTTTAATAAATGAAGCAATCACAAGGTCATGCTGAACATCTCCTGTTTTTAAATCCATAAAGATCTCTTTCTCAATGGTGATGTAGCAGTGACAGCCGACTCGTCAGCAAGATCTCGCGCTTTTCGTTTTCAAATTACATCACTTAAAGCATGATTGCGTCACTCAAGGCCAGCTAGAAGGCCTCGACAGGGACATATCCTAAAGATCACACCCACCAAGAACAAATCAATCAGTCTGATTGGCTGATGAATCTCACAATCTGACTTTAGTTGCCCATTCATTTGCACTGTTGAGGGATTCTGTAGGAATTCTGAAGGCCTGAGGGGGTGGAGCTCAAACTCATGTGCTGCTTCGGGCATGCCATTTGTGAAACAGTTGTCACGCTTCGCTTGTAAGCGTCAATAAATAAATTCTGACTGGATAAACTTTTCGTTTTTCTCTGTTTGTTTGTAGATTATTTTTGAGTGGAAAGCAGTTAAAAATACACATTTACTTGGCATGTTAGGCCAGCAGAGAAGGCTTTGCTGGCCCTGAGAATTCGCCACTGTTTAAAAGTGATATGATAGGTGTGAGTGAAAAACAGATCAATGTTTAAGTCCTTTTTTACAATAAATATCCACTTTCACTTTTACAGTCTTCTTTTGTTTTTTGGATGGTCAAAGGTGGCGATTTAAAGAAAAAGTTGACTTAAACATTGATCTGTTTCTAACCCACACCTATCATATTGCTTCAAAAGATATGGATTTAACCACTGAAATCGTGCGGATTACTTTTATTCTGCCTTTACGTGATTTTTGAAGATAAAAAGTTCTGGCCACCATTCACTTGTATTTTATGGACCTACAGAGCTGAAATATTCATTTTTGGGTGAAATATCCATTTAAGTTAACATTTTGTTAAGTGTACATAAGGACATTTCTACATTGTAAGTGTGGCTAAAGTGTCCAAATACTTGTTGTGGCCACTGTAGTTGGAAAACTGCAAGCAGTATTGTCATGTGTTATAACTTTAGCTAAGCCTTGAGACAGTAAAATTTTCAAAAATAAAAACCAATAACTACCATAGTAGCCAAGTCGAAGTTACTGCCCCTCAGATATGGGGCTAAATTATGGGGTGGCGAGGTAAAATCCAGACCAGATCTGGAATATGAAAGGTATTGCCATCAGTAGGAAAATCTGATGAAGCAACATATAAGAGATGCACTATTGGATTGACTGGTACAGTCCCGTCATAGTATGGGCATGAAGATCAAGTTCTAAAGCTGCATTTTCTGCTTCCAGTCCTGAGCTCAAGGACTGTGTAATTGCCTCAGTGTGATACATTACATTGACATGATTGCTGGATATTCTCCTGAGGAATGGGATAAAAAATGAAAAAAGGGCATTCACGTTTCTGCTGGGACCTCAGAATTCATGCCATGCAATTGGATTTTCTGAAGGATCTTTCCGTGTGGCTGCAGCGATATTGATGACAGCCAGAGCTTTCACACGCGGTCGCTCACTGCTCGTGCTGAGGGACTCTCTCTAATCTGAATCCGCTATTAGAGCCGTAGACCTCTCAGCCGGGGGTCTTCTGCCCTCTGCCTCCCTCTCTGTTCCTAGAGCTAAGCAACCAAACTTAGCTTCATGGGACTCACTGCTGTTAAGAGGGCAGAGAGAGAGAGAGTGTGAGAGAGAGAGAGAGAGAGAGAGAGAGAGAGAGAGAGAGAGAGAGAGAGAGATACAATTAGAAGGACACTAAATAAAGCATGATTGTACAAAACTGTATCCATCAGCTTGACAGGTAGGACAAATGAGCTCCCTTCCAGCAGGTTCCGTTGTGCCTTATTTATTGGCATTAATAACCTGAAGGACAGATGCAGTGCGGTCACTAAACCTAATGAAGTGTTACCAAAGAGAGTCAGAAAGAGAGGAAGAGAGAGAAAGTGTGAAAAACTCACTATTATAAATGTTTAATGTGGCATGATGTTACAGATAGCAGATTATTGCTCTTTGGAAAGACAGTTGCATATCCTAAATATTTAAACCATACACTGGATATAACAAGCATGTTACATAACCATAATATATAATATAATATAATATAATATAATATTTTGATGGTTATGTTACATACATAATTTGTATAATAATGATCACTAAACTGTAGAATTGACCATTGCCACTGACCAGCATTTGATTTCTTGATCACTTCTGTCCAGCGTTGGGTGTAATCCAATTCCAAAGTATATAGTTACTTTAATCTAATTACTTTTAGTCAAAAAAGTAGTGTAATGCATTTTAAATTCTTGTAATCAGATTACAGTTACTGACATTCAATTAATTTAATTACATTTAAGTGCATTATAGGGTTATGCTTATTTCGAATATATTAGTTATGTAGAATACATGAATTATGGCCCTATAACGAGTCATTGTGAAGGAGAAATGTGAGGCGCTAAAGACTTGTGTGTAACAATGAACAAGAAAGAGATATAGACATTGCTTTTAATTTGTTGAGCAGAAAAGTGTTTTAGAAAGTAACTTAAAAGTAATTGTAAGGTAATCTGATTACAATTTTTAGAGAAATAATTAGTCATTTGTAGTGGATTACTATTTTTAAATAACTTAGCCATCACTGCTTCTGTCGGGGATTGTTTTTTGATAATGGACCATAGTCACAGACATAGTAGTGCCATCTTTAAATGTTGGCGGGAATGACAATGAGGCTGTGAGGGATAGACTTACAGTCTCTTCAATGGGTTGTACTGTTGTTTAAATTATTTTGGATAGTTCTGCTGATGAAACATAAAAAAACAGCTTTCCATGATAGTTTAGTCAACAAAAAACAATGGATGCCATTGAAGAGACTGTATGTCTATCCTTCACAGCTCGTTTTCATTCATGTCAAAAAATATGGAGCTACTGTGAATTAGGTCTATGACTGCCTGTCTAAACATCATCCCTTATATACATAAATATGACTGGTCTAATTAGCTGGAAGTGTTATGTAGTCTTATTAAATCTGCGTGTAGTCATTGTTTTGGGCCAGAGCTTATCATTGCAAAGTTTTCACCCTAATTTATATAAAAAGGGATGCCCTTCTCTCTGTTGCTTACCAACAAACCAAGTTACTCCTGAAATATGATAAACCAACCAAGATTGTATTTTTTCAGTTACACTAATCAACAACATAATTTGTAAAATACCAAAAAGCACTACATGAAATACTAGATCACCACCAGATAGGCCTCTATGTTTTGCGTCCAGGGGTGTAGATTCCATGATGGGGGGAGGTACCCCTCCCCACAATAATCAAAACAAGCAAGTTCAACCCCACCATTATTTATATCATGAACAATTAGGGTGACCATACGTCCTCTTTTTCCCGGACATGTCCTCTTTTTCGGACCTTAAAAAAGCGTCCGGCTGGGATTTCAAAATTTGCGAAAAGGTCCGGGATTCAGCTTTAGTTGCATTATGATGTGCATCTGGTCTAATACTTTATTGTGTGTGTGCGCATATTTGCACTGCTTTAACCCCTCTTTGTAAGTCCCGCCTTTTCGCACACCAATTGGTCGATTATAAGAGGCTTGCAGCAACTATTGACCAAATTCCTGCCTGTCAGTTTCTCCGCAAACACGCGAAGCGCTGTTGTGTTCGGCATCAAACAGTTGCTTGACAATAGCAGCAAATGACAGCTGAGTGGAAACAATGCCCAAACGAAAGTGCAAATTAACAGAAGATTTGCACAAAAAATTCCCATGCTTTCATCCAGGTCAAGATCCGTGGGAAGTAGAATGTATGACATGTAAAGCTGGCACTTATGTGTCAGTTGCTAATAAAGGTGCAAGTGATTTAGAAGCACACATTAGCTCTGCGAAGCATAAAGGGTCAGCAAAAGGTGAAAGTTCATCAGGTAAATTAACGGACTACTTTTTGTGACCAGGTAAAATTGTTATCACATTGCTTCATTTTCCATGGCCATTCAAAATATTAGTAATAGTAAATGAAGGTACACTCATGGCATCAAATATTTTATTTTAGTACATGGACATTCAAAAGAATGTTGGAAATCTTTATTTATTTATATATATTTATGTTATGCTAATAGAGAGTCTTTTTCACTGTAATAAAGTTTGCATTCATAGTAACACTGTTTTGAACCCTATTATTCCACCCCCAACCCCCCCCCCCCCCAAAAAAAAAAAAAACAGAATATGGTCACCCTAAATCAATGGAAAAATGTTTAAATGCTTCACGCTGCAACACCCCAATATTCAAGTCAAATCTACGCCCTTGATCGCATCCATGGCTAATTTTACATCTTGTTTAGATTACATTCGTAAACTATCTAATTTTCCCAATGCAAAAGCATGTCAGATAATGGTACAACTTAAGAATGCCTGGCAACTTAAAGGGATAGTTCACCCAAAAATTATCTCATCATTTACTCACCCTCATGCCATCCCAGATTTGTATGATTTTCTTTCTTCTGCTGAACATAAACTAAGATTTTTTTTACTATCAATCTCCACTTTCACTTTCATATTCTTCTTCTTTTGTTTTTGGCAATTCGCATTCTTCATGCATATCACCACCTACTGGGCAGGGAGGAGAATTTATGGTAAAAATTTAAAGACTCAAATATTAATCTGTTTCTCATCCACACCTATCAGATGAGATATAGATTTAACCACTGGAGTCTTATGGATTACTTTTATGCTGCGTTAATGTGCATTTTGAAGTTTCAGAACTTTGGTACCCATTCACTTGCATTGTGAGGACCTACAGAGCTGAAATATTCTTCTAAAAATCTTTGTTTGTGTTCAGCAAAAGAAAGAAAGTCATACACATCTGGGATGGCATGAGGGTGAGTAAATGATGAGAGAATTTTCTTTTTTGAGTGAACTCTCCCTTTAATTGACAAGCTCCTCTGTCATTGCAGAGACCACCTGTGACACATTAGCTTACTACGCTATCCTCTTATCCTCAACATTCGCCTGCAACCAAATTCAGAAATAATTGTTGACTCATTTAAATAAGTGGCTTCCCGGAAGGTACGATAACTATTTTAAGTACAAAAACAGCTCCATTTCCATGTCGGGAGCAAGATTGTTCATTCCATGGGACACAGCCATGAGTGATGGATATGCTTCTCGCAGATGCTCGCATATTCATTTCACAAACGGGGGGTAGAGAGGCACTTTTTAAACATGAGGCGGGAAGCTCGAGCAGGTATTTACTGCTGCTTCCCATCGCGCTCCTATTTGCCTCGTCACGGGTGGTGAGAGAAGAAGCAGGAGACTGAACGGTTCTTCTGAGCTTCTGCAGATGCTCTAACATGGGTCCCCGGAGGCATATAATAACCTATTACCTCCATCTCTGACTAAAACACACATTTAAACTACAATTACACCCCCTGCTTTCTCTTCATTTCATTCCCCTACAGCGTCTCCTCTGCAATTCAGTTCTGCAGCTCCAGCAGCTGTGTTCCCCATACACCTCTCTCTCTTTCTGCCTGTCTCTTTCCCCCTCTTTCTCTCTTCAGATGGTGCACAGCCTGAGAGGAATTTGGTGGGTCAATTTATTACCCAGTGCAGTTGCTCTCTACACACATTTCCTACCCTTAACATGCACACATATGCAAGAGGTTTACTTTAATATCTGCATTTTTTTTCCAGTCTGTCCCGTTAGCTCATAATGGGACAATAATGTTAAATTTGATGTTTCAATAGTCTCAGCCTCAGACTGCATGCCCATAAACCACCCACAGTCCTTTCAATGAACTGGAAAGCACTTTCTTGATCTGGTAAGCTCTAATCTGATTGGTTGACTTTACACATTTTTAATGTTTTTTATCAGTCTTGTCCATATGTTTTCTGCTCAATCATTCACAGAGACTGCTGTGCCATTATTTAAATTCATTTTTTTCCAAGCCTCACATAAAAACAAAACAAACTAGTCTTTTAATGGTTGTCTCATTACACTTTCAAGTTATGACATGAATTAGTATATTGTAAAGATGATTTCAGGCACCAGCAAGAGCCTTGATTCATTGGGACACAGATTACACGATTACAAACTATATAACATGCCATTTTGCATCATCATTGAAGCTGTTAAAACGTACAGTCCTGCATGTATTTTATCAAGCAAAACAGGTAATGCACATACATAATGGCATTCAATCATTATACAAATATACTACTGTAAATCAAGGCACAAAATGCTTACAGTATGAATATTAGTATTTAGAACATACATAAACAAATACATATTAATCTAATTCCTGTGTAATAAATATTTGCAGGATTATTTCCCTTTTAATGCACTTTAGACATCAAAAATAGGGCTCCCCTTTATACATTTACACTTCATCGCATACTCTGATGATTTGAGACACATGAGAGATATAACGACATTTGCAGTAAGTAAATATAGGGTGCGTCTCAGTCAGCTCCCTAGTGAAGTAGTCAGGGCACTGGTCAGGGAGTCAGTCAATACTAGAGTTGTCCCAATTGCAAAATCATTCCAATGCACTGAAACGTTCGCTCCCTTAATATTCCCAGAATGCATCGTAAAAACCAGGGAGCATTGTTGCTCACTATGTTCCCTTACCGGAAATGTCATCAAGTCTTCTAAAGTCTCTCTAATTGTTAGAGGACAAGCGCAAGTGCAAATATATGATGTCAAAGCCTTATTTTCTCTTTAAAAGAGAATCTTTCATCCATAATGTTCATGAAAGGGAAACAATTTTTTTTATAATATTAGAGTTGTTAGAAGAAGGCCAGAAATACCCTCCTTTGTTTAATTATTTTAGGGCTGTGAATCGATTAAAAAATTAACTAATTAATCGCAAAGTTTTCTGTAATTAATCATAGTACATGATACATTAAAACATTAAAAATGTATTTCTTCACTTATGTCATTTATCTTTCAAAACAACGCTGTAAGTTTTAATAATTTTAACAAAAATGCACAATAGTGTCATTTATACAGCGATGTTGCTGATTTATCCCAGCTGCGTTTAAAAGTGCGACCTCGTAACCGTGTCACAGGTAATTGATTTATAAGCGTCTCAATGCTCAGTAAATCAACACCCTTGCCAGTCCCCGAATTGATGTTCAGGATACATTGATTCATGACATAGTGAGGTGATTCAGACACACCTAGAATGAGCAGCTGGTGCTCACTGGATTTTATGCTGCATTCTGGGAACTTGTTGGGAGCGAACGTTTCAGTGCACTGGACCGATTTTTACAAGTGGACAGCCCTAGAAATGGCCAACTCCCTCAGCATTGCACTTACTACTGACCTAGCGAGTGGATTGCAAGTTGCGACACAACCAATATGTCATATCTTATCCCAGTGATGCCATAAATTACACTGAGATGCAATGTTCATTTCATGGAAGAAAACAAGGGTAATAACAGAACACCAGTTGGAAGACAGACATTTCCATCGTATTTGTTGTCACTGGTGTTGTCATGTCCCTGCCTAAGGTGTGAATGCCTATCTTGAAAAATGTAACCAGCAAACAAAACAAATGTCTTTACTGTCAACAGCTGAAATGGAAATACCATAAAAGCCTAAAGCAATTCTAGATAAAAAGTACAGCGGCTTATCAACCAATGCTGTCTTCCTTGAACAGGGAGACTGTCCTTAGGGTATACTGAATAAGGTTAAAACCTTATTTTATTGTTGCTTTCAGCTATCCTGGGCATTTTTGAATGAATTCGAAACTCTGCAAGAAATACAGCTTTTCAAGTTTGACCTGTTCGCATTTTACCAAGGCTTGAATTAGTAAATCCGCTTTTCACTGATGTTTGTACAAAGTGTGCAGTCCCAGGGACATATGATGATCTGATGTACTGATATCAGGAAATCCGTCGCTATATATAAAAGTAGCAGACTATAGGAATGTAAACATAAGCAAAAAGAGATTATATGCCAAAGCAACAGGAAGCCCTTTTTTCAGAGTGGATGGTTCCAATTTCATGGCCTGTTCTAGCAGCTGTGCAGGAAACAAATTGGGAAAAGTTAAATCGATTGCTTGGAATGCAGTTCTACCTTATTGAACCACCTTTTTGTGCATGCTGGACAGTGTCAGAATGGATCTCTAGTCTCTACAGGATAAAAGAAAAAAGGTTTGAGCTGTGCCAAAACATGCGCTTTCATTCTCTGGCCTGTGGATCAGGAAGCAAAACAGGTAATGGATGGCTTATGCTGAATTATTACAGCACAATGTACCCTAAAACTCCATTGTTGTGTATCAGAATGTGATACAAGTATGTGCAATGTATTATTATGAATAAATGATTCATATGCAAGTTAACTGTATGATTATAACAGCAACCAATATTGATTTTAGGTAATAAATTACCTTGAAGAGTTACAATGTGTGAAATAGTGTGTTGGTATTTGTATACTGCAAATATTAATGGTCTGCATAATTGAAGGGGAGCCTTTGAAACAATCCTAAACATTCCTTATACTGATCGACAATAGTGTTTCAATTTTGGCATTTCAAATTTTAAGGTACATTTTTGTCCATTTGGATTCAAAGAAAAAGAAATTGTGCAATCCCATTTAGAAATGTTTTAATTAAATGTTCTTCAGAAAAAAAGAATAGAAAGTTCTTAGGATAAGTTAGATAAATAAGAAGTTCATTAGAAGTGCAATTCTTAAACAATTCTTAAGAAGTTCTCAAATATTTTCTTTAGAGCATCTTAATAAAATGAAATTGTCAGGTCATTCTAACTGTTGTCTTGTCTAACAAATTCAAAATTTCAACACAGGTAAATCGTAACGATAAATGTAACTGTCTTTTAACCTTTAATCTTTTAACCGAGCCAGAACCTCGTGATCATTTTTTGAATGTAAAAATGCTGGGTGTTTCTATGGAGAGAGAGAGTGCTATGCAGTGCATCCATTTGAATTGACTTGCATGATTAGTCACCACCACATTAAGAAGCTTCAAAACAACATTTATTGTTTGAATTTCATGATAACATTCACATTGTTTGAAAGCTGAAAAATAAAATATATTAACAAAAGACAAAATAGTCAAAAACATTTGGTCTAAAATCACATTTCTACATAAAAAGTCCATTGAGACTTCTGGCTCAACATTATAAAGCACATCACATTTGAAACAACCTAGTAAATTCATTAAACATCTTACCTGTTGGGATTTAACACAACTGTGAGATTATCATAACTTTAAAATGCTATTTCCTTTTTTTTTTTTTTTTTTTTTTTGCAAAAAATAAATAATAAATAAATAAATAAATAAATAAATAAATAAAAAATCCTCAAACATTTGAAAATAGTTCTTCTTAAATGGATAGTTCACCCAAAAATTCAAATTCACTCATCATTTACTCATCCTCATGCCATCCCAGATGTGTATGACTCGTTCTTCTGCAGAACACAAATGAAGATTTCAGCCCTGTAGGTCCTCATAATGCAAGTGAATGGTGACCAAAATTTTGAAGCTCCAAAAGCACATAAAAGCAACATAGAAGTATGACCTTTTCCTATCATTCTCCACTTTCACTTTCGTACTCTTCTTCTTTTGTTTTTGGCTATTCGCATTCTTTGTGCATATTGACACCTACTGGGCAGTGAGTAATAAAGGACTTAAATATTGATCTGTTTCTCACCCACACCTATAATATTGTTTCTGAAGATATGGATTTAACCACTGGAGTCTCGTGGATTAATTTTATGCTGCCTTTATGTGCTTTTTGAAGCTTAAAATTTTTGGTACCCATTCACTTGCATTATATGGACCTACAGAGCTGAAATATTCTTCTAGAAATCTTTGTTTGTGTTCAGCAGAAGAAAGAAAGTCATTCACATCTGGGATGGCATGAGGGTGAGTAAATGATGAGAGAATTTTCATTTTTGGGTGAACAATACCATTAAGTTTTTTCTTAAGAAAAAAAGATAATAACTTTCTTAAGAAAAATGTTTTCTTCGGGAAAACAAAATATTCTCAACTTTTTTCTTATGTTATAAATTAAGAAGAAAATGGTAGTTAAGAAGAATTTTCTTCTTAAGAAAGTTTTGTGAATCTGGCCTCAGGTTCAGAGGTAGAGAAAAATATTCAGTTTCCCTAAATTATGACAAATAAAATTCCTAGCAATAAATTCTTGCATATGATATTTAGAAATAACATAATTTTATTTTAGACGGATAAGGAAAATAAGGAGGCTGGAGTTTTAAGGCCTTAGAAGTTTTGAGAAAATATTTTATCATCCAAAATAATTTATTTCAGTGTAGCTTATTTATGCCATCACAAGCTGCTTTTGATGCAATGGATAGAAGTTTTTGAGCTGCTGTTATTTTGAAAGTTTTGGTGCTGACGTTATCCCACCAGACAGCCCTCAGAAAAACCGCAAACTTGCCACAAATTCACCACTGATGATTTTCACATGCAAATGAGTTTTGTCCATTGTTGTCAAAGGTTTGCCGAAGGTTCATCACTACCAGTGAAGAGCTGCAAACTTCTGTCAAACATTTCCTGCGAATCACAAGCTCATTTGCATTTGAAAATAACAAGCATTAAACTTAGACTTTTTGTAAGGGAGCCTCTGCCGTTAGCGGTTCATGCTTCGAGGCCAGTAAGCTTTTGGCTGTTGGTGGAAGGGTGGAACAGGGGCATAAGACAATGATAGGGTGGGCCTGAATGCCCAATGGGTGGCCTCAGCCCACCCGTGGCTATGATTAAATTCTGTTTGCTTATATTTATATTGCCATTTTATCGGCCATCGACCACCCTGCTTTCTAGTTATCGGTATCAGTCATTTTTAAAAATCCATGTCGCTCAACCATTAAGATTAAGCAGTGGTTATTTGCCAAGTGAGATTAGATTTATAGTTCTAGAGGTTGAAATTAGTTTACACAAAGCCTAAACCTATGAAAGAAAGGATGAATAAAGGGTGGATAGGTGGATAAAATCTGCTGTTGGGTTAATCTACTTACATTTAAATGATTGTTATCACAAATATGTCTGAGGCTACAAAGTTTACTTCTGCCCTGAAAGCTGCAGAAATCAATGTACAGTAATTAAAAATGTAGCTCTTTCTGTTAGCCATGCCTAATTCTTTCATACTGACCACAAGTGTTCCTGTTTACCCCGATTACTCCCAATATTTCTTCTTTAGTTCTCAAAAAGCTTTTTCTTGCCACGGTGGCATTGTTCTTGCTCAATGGGGGTTTGGGCCTAAATTTATGTAAAGCTACTTTGCCACAATTACTATTGTTAAAAGTGCTAGACAAATAAATCCTGACTGAACTGAATAAGAAAAGAAAGAGGGGGAGTGGGGAGTCTATGTATAGTGAGTTAGTTTTTAGCTTTAAGCTTAAAGTTGTGGAAGTGGTGGGACTTGCTATTGCATAAATGCCTATAGTAGGTCAACAGAAACGCAAGATAAAGAGCCTAAGGATGAGGCTATGAAAAGAAAACTAGTAGTTAGTTTATCCGTAAACTAAGGACAAAAACCTGAGTGGGCAAAGCCTGAGTTTGGTAGTTGGGACTAATATATTAAGAGAAACCAAGAGAGAAAAGATGACAGACTTGAGTACATGACATTATCAGCTGTAGGCGCAAGCCACTTTTAATTTCTGACTTAGAAGCCTTTAGGTGATCTAGTAAAAAAGCAAGTATAAGCCATTATCAGTCAAAACTTGAAATTAATTCAGAGTTTAAACGTTAGAAATATACACACATTGTTAAAGCCCTTAAAAATGGTTGATGGTTATATAACCATAAAACCACCTCAAGTTTCTCTTATATCATTTACCCATATTATAAGCACAACCATAGTGGCAACTAGTAGAATATAAACTTCCTTGATCTTGCTTTGAACTGTTTTGCAAAAACAGACTGCCTCGAAAGCCCATTGGCTGTCCCGCACGCTCAGCGACGCTGATTGGCTGCTTCCTGTTTCCGGGGCTCCAATCTATTAGTGACGATTTCCCAGTCGCCGCGAGACAGATTGGGGAGAATGGCTGCCAGTGGAGGTTCGATCTTCTCTTCCAAATCCAATATTATTACCAGAAGTTTTCCTGCATATTTATACGCTGTATATCAGTGATATTATTTTATTTTGACAGAATGGGATAGGGTTTGACGGTTTGTTCGGTTATACGGTGAACTCAGTGATTGTTTGGATGTAGGCAGAAAAGTACGACGAGGTAGCAGCTAGCGATACTAGCTCAGCGCGAGACTGTGGAAAACTCAACGTTTAATCTCGTGTCTGCTCGCTGCTTTACAATACAATTAATTCGTTGAGCTTAAAGTTTCGGTCACGGTCTATTTTGCGCTATAAATGGGCTGGAAAAGTGTCTCGAGACCGGACTACCCCGATGTTGTGCTAGCCGGTAAAACAGCACCTGGATCAGCACAGTTAATAAATTAAGCACTGAAACTAGAGTGATGATAGTAATAGACAAAATTTCATGTTGAGATAAATAAGAACCTATTAAATGTCTGTGGTTGTCGAAAGAAAAATAGCTCTTTAGACCATATGGTTTATTTGCCTGGCTCAGTGAGGTCTTGACTCAAGATTCTTTGTTTTGCCAGGTCCTGTTAAAGTGGTGTTTTATTAAGAGCAGCACTGTGAAAGTGCGCTCTGTCTTTAAATTGAAGAAATCAAGGGCTAATTAAGTTTAAAAAATGCTCGGAGCAGGCTCAGTTTCCACTAAACAAATTATGTATAGTGGAGTTTAAAAGGCTCATACTTGGTTAAGTATTTGCATACATTTTATACCATTTATATGAGGATTTATTGTTTCCTGATCCACCAACCTTATAGTAAAAATAGTCACTCCATAAGATTGTGTAGCTCTCTGAAATCATCTCCACCTAATAATACTTGTCTTGCAGACGTTGGAAAGCTGTTACAAGTACAGAATGGGACTCCAGCAAGCACAAGCTACAATGGGGTAGATGCCCTACATGCCTGTAACATCCTCCAGCAGCTTAAAGCCTTGTACGACGAAGCTCAGCTGACTGACATTGTCGTGGAAGTGGACCATGGCAAGACATTCTCTTGTCACAGAAATGTCCTGGCTGCCATCAGCCCTTACTTCAGGTAGCAGCTGCACAAATCTACAGTACCACAAGTCTTCTAAATTGAGTATCAGACATTTTTCTAACATTTGTTAAAAGAATTGCAAACTGAAATCACCTTGGAAATAAATGTATACTACAGCACAGAGGAAGGCTACCTTCCATTCGTTACAAATATTACTTTAAAATTACATATATTAAAGTTTTACATTTTAATTAAGGTGTGATTTGAAGATCAGTGTTTTCATATCTATTTTGGGTGATACCAATACTTCATCAACATTTAATTCTGGGCGAAAAAGGACATGTTCTGGGTTGAAAACAACCACATTTGTGTCATATTGCCACAAAGTAATTTTTCTTCCCTCAGGTTTTTTTTCTTCATCTAAGCAACAATCGTGATAACAGTTAGGCACTTTCAAACAATCGTGATAACAGTTAAGCACTTACAATCGTGATAACAGTTAGGCACTTACAATCATGATAACAGTTAGGCACTTACAAACAAGTGTGATAACAGTTAGGCACTTACAATAGAAGTACATGAAATGAATGAATGTATAAAATAGGCTTTATTGTCCCCTAAGGGGCATTTGTCTTGGACTCATGATGCGTACACATACACAATGACCCGTCATTTAAATCCAGTCATAAATAAGACCCAATAAATAATTGAACAGGTAATTTAAATACCACCTAAACCATCTCACAATGTAAATAACTAAAATGCATTACAAAGCATCATGAAACAATACAATCATTAAAGATAAAAGACATGTGCCTTATCAATTAACAAAAAATATACAGTTTCAAGTTTCAAAAGTATAACTGCAAGCCCGAAAAATGAAAATTCTGCCTGAAGAAAAAACTAGGGCTGTCAATCGATTACATTTTTAATCAAATTAATTACATGGAATGCCGATTAATTAATCGAATTAATCACAATTGATTGCATATATAAATATTTGCTTAACCCCTCAAATAATAATAATTCAATAAATAATGATTAAATACTTATAAATAGTTAAATTTAAATCATTATAAATAAAATATATATTATAAAAAAATATAGATAATTAAAATGCATTACATCATTGTGGCACACGAGTAAAGCATTAAAAAAGATGGTAACACTTTACAATAAGGTTCCATTTGTTAACATTAGTTAATAACATTAGTTAACATGAACTAACAATGCACAATACTTTTACAGCTTTTATTAATCTTAGTTCATGTTAATTTCAACATATACTAATACATTTCTCAAATAAAAAGCTGTGTTTGTTAACATTAGTATATGCATTATGAACTTACAATCAACAATTGTATTTTATTAATGAATATTAACAAAGATTAGTAAATGCTGTAAACAATATTGTTAACTGTTTGTTCATGATACCTAATGCATTACCTATTATTAACGAATAGAAAGTTATTGTAAAGTGTTAACAAAAAGACAATTCAAAAAGTGGCTTTAATATGCAATGTATTTTTATTTCCATATTATTAAACTTATGTCATCTGCCTATCATTGGCCTACAGTTCACACAATCCATTTTGTAATTGAATTCATCAGTCAGTCCGAGATATATTTATTATGAGGGCTTTTCTAAGGATGCGTTTATGCACACGTGTCAATGCACACCTGTGTCAGAAGCTTTTGGAGAGTCTCGTTTGCGTCACGTCATAAACATACCGTTCTTACGTCGCTGTGTTAAGTTAAACATAGTTTGAAACTTGGAAAAACGCATCTTGAGATCCTTGCGTTAGTATTTGCGCTCCATCAAGCTGTGTTTGAATGCAAGAACGTGTTCTAATCTTGTGTTGTCTGCTGTTGGTGAGTGTGGTTTTTGTCTGTATAACCACGTTGCCCAAGCAGCTGAAGTTTCGCTTACTGCCCCCCTGGAGAAAACAGATTGTACTTCAAGCTTGAATTGCTCAGATGGAAGGAATATTCCTTATCACAGACCAGGGACATGATTACTTGCGTTTATTTTTTTTAATGTGTTATTTTGTATATAATTAATCACAATGAATTAACGTGTTAAATCGACAGCCCTAAAAAAAAAAAACAAAGGAATAAACAGAGAAACTAGTTCAAAATATGTTCTGTCAATCTACCTTATTGCACAAATGCTTTCGATAGGTGTACATTTTTATTGAACCTGGAACAATCCTTTAACATACTCTAATAATTACATATACATTGTGACCCCCCCCCCCCCCAAAAAAAAATAATAATAAAAAATGGGGCAACATGGTGAAAAAGAAGCACCCAAAAAAAAAAAGGGACAACTATGTTTGATTTCTCATATCTTAAAATGCATAAAGGCATTTGCAGGTTTTTTGGCGTACATCTATGACTTTTTGTAAACATTGTAAAATTACCTTACTGTGACATCATCGTGAGCAACAACTTGTTATAAATAAGTAAATCATTTGACCCACCCCCCCCACCACAAAAAACCAAAAATGGGGCAACATGGTGAAAAAGAAGCACCTAAGTTTGCTGTTATTGAAAACATAGCTAAATGATTTATTTATTTGTAGCAAGTTGTTTCCTACGATGACGTCACAGTTATGTCATTTTGTTTTTTACAAAATGTTTAAGAAGCAGGGGCGTTTCAAACCATTTTGTCTGGGGCGGGGGGCTGGGTGTGCTTGTAGGGGGGTAACTGTATAATAACATAAATGTCCCCTGTACACACACAAAACATAATGTGCTGTTTTAATATTTGCAGACATGCAATTTTTTAAAGACAACCAAAGATTCACCAAATTTGAGTAAAATATAAACAAATAGGCTCATGAAAAATGTTTTAAGTCAGTACACACGAACATTCTGGTTTTACCCGCCATGTTGCCATGCTGTTCTTTAGAAAGACTAATGCAGTAAAATTCTTTGGTAAAATGAATGATAGGCTAGACATCAAGATTTTAGGTTAGAATTTAAGCTGTAGGCTATAATCAGGATGTACAGGTCTTGTAAATGGTCACTATTTACTTTTAAGATTATTTTAAGAGTTTAAGCACATTTTAAAATTCACTAGTTCATTTTAAATGGTCCAGTGTAACAAGTGAATTTTTAAATGTATCCATCTCAGTTACTATGAGTTTAAAAAAGTTGCATGCGTAATAATTATATGTGACCATTAAGATGGCTTTAATGTGTTTTTGTATCATTATTATGTCTGTCAGTGTCTCTGCGCATTCCTTATTGAGCACTCTTGGTGTGCGCCTCATTGCGGTTGGATTGCGGTTGCTAATATGAAGCTCAATTCTCTATTATTGAGCACGTGTGTGCCTCTTCCTTGTGATTGGTGCACCTCGTGTTAAGTGTTTGATTGATAAATGGTGTTCATAAAGAGGATGTTGCATTTGTTATCTTTCCTGTAAACTTTGTAGTGCTTCTCTTGCATTTCGTTTGCAAGAGAGGCAGCAGGATCAATTCTGCAGCTTTGTTCTCTCTCTCCTGGTGATTTGCACGTTTGCTTTTTATTCCTGCACCTATACCCCCACAGTACCAATATTAATCTGTGTATAGATTATTAGGTTGAAGTGCATTGATGTAGTGATCTTACTGTATGGTAAGAGCCTTTATCACTGAAGGCAAGTTATTTATTTGGGCTTTATTGGGGTGGTTTATAAAGGGTTCCAATTTTATGTTTTAAGTGTATTCATAATAAATTTGCCATTGCAGGTGTAGTGTGGCCCTGTATAATGCTAGCTGCTGTTTCTTCATACCTCTTCACATCTGTTCCAGCATGCTGTTTCATCATAGTTGTTTGTTTGTTTTGCCTAACTTGTTGCACTACATTTGTCTTGTTTCTGCATTGTGCAGAGCAAAACATTTAAAGACAGTGGAAAAAAATTACCTCATTATAAATAACATAAGGGTGTACTGTCTGTTGTTCAAGAAATAAAAACCAGATAGATGTATACATAAAAAAAATAGTTTCTAATGAATGCTTGCAAAATATGAGCAAAATAAGAGCAAAAAAAAAACTCTAACGAGTTGGGCTCAGGTGCGTTCAATAAGGCAGAAAATCAGATCCAGGTCGTGTTTCGGGATAATAAAGTGGAAAGTTGCACTGTAAAATTAACTTACATTTACACCAGCACGTATAATCCACATTAAATAGAACTGAAACTGCAGCTGGCACGTCCAAAGATGCGAAATTAACGCTGAACTTTTACCGTATCTCCAGAAGTTATGGTTATTCGTTTGACATTCGGTTTCTCCTACCCGTGCTCTCTGGAGCAGACAATTTTGCAACGATATCATTAGCACTATTAGGTTAAATAATATATGACTATATCATACAGGCATAAAACATTGAACTCAAACGGTCAACACTTGTTGAAGCTGGAGAATTATGCCTAAAAATGCTCATATGGGCTTTGACGGACTAGTGCTTGTAAGGGACCGTCTGAAAATTCCACCCAGAGCACTAAAACATCAGAGTTGCCCAAGTATTCATTTATTAATTCATTCAATTTAAATGTAAGTTATACATACAATTTACAATCTTTAGAATGTGTTAAAGTTTTTTAGTTTTTTTATATATATAATAATTACAGAACATGCAAGGCAGTTGTATTGAACACTTGGATAACAGTGACGTTTTAGCACTGTGTGGACTTTTCAGAGGGTCTCTTTTGCACCATAAGCGATTAATAAATACATTTTGAAATTAAATTAAACTCTACCCTGCTAAATATTATTATGCAGTCATAATGCATTGATGTTTTGTTTAAATATAATTTGTTTGGTCTATTTACTATGATGTGGAGTCACTGAACTCAGTGGGATGGAAAATGAGAATACCACTCTTACCATTTTACCACTCCAGTTTAGGGGGGCCACTGGGGGGGCCAGGCCTGTTAACACGGGGGCACTATTTTTTTTATTTATTTTTTTGGCCACCCTGTAAGTGCTTCATACTGAATTAAAAAGCATTGAAGTACCGATAATTAGAATCAGCATACTTGACGAAAGTCTCAGTCTGCCTGTATTTGATCAAGTTTACATAATATTACAATTGACTATAAGTGTATAAGTATACATGTCCTAAAAAAATGACCAAGCTGGAATTTAGTCAATTTAAAGCTAAAGTGTGTAAATTCTAGGGAATTTCTGGGCCTATATCGATAATTCACAGCTCAATGTGGCCGATACAATAACTGAGATTTAAAAAAATAGTTATAATTTTTAACCTGAAACTGCTAAATAATTCATTACAATTTGAAAGACAAATAAATGACAGTAAGCTTGCATAAAATGTATGGTACCCATTTATATGAGTGTTTATGGTATTCCTGATGACTAGCTAATAGAGAGAGAATAATTAACTTTAAACAGCTGTAATAATGCATTAAGCCAAAATCAGGCATAAACTACATGTAACGGACATTAAACAACAACAACACACAATACAAGCCGTAATCTCTATACGTGGTGTAATATTTATTTCAGCAGCTAAACTGCGAGTGTAGCGGTGGTTTGTGTGATTATGTGTGTGTGTTTGCATTGTGCATATGCGCATCTCATTCACAGACGCGTGTTGCAGCGCTCATATGTGACAGTTCCATTGTATAACTTATGAAATGTGAACACAACAATCATAATGGGAATAGGAAACATAAAGATCTAAGAGTCATGAGTCACAACGTTAGAAAGTCTCAACTTGCAAAATACAACAAGCACATTCATTTCACTCTCAAACTAATGTGTTTAGCCATCTCACGTCACTCTGTGAGAATTATTTCTGTACCTATGCACTATGTTAGATTGTATTTGGTCTTGTTTTAATTGCAGTGCTGTTCTGTAAGTAACAATATGCTATTTCCCACATTTTGTTTGTTTCATAAGTAATAAGCGAAAAAGATTGCCCCAATTAACATGCATACATGTTTTTGTCACGTTTTCTTGTTTATTGCCTTATGAAACAAACAGAATATGGCATATCGTTACTTACAGCAGATTACTAAAATCAGCCCCAAAACAACGCAACAAGGTGCAGAGATGTTGAAATAATCCTCACGGAGCGACATGAGTTTGTCATACATTCACACAGACATGTTGTGTGTGTGCATGTGCACTGTCGCTTGAGACTGCCCGAGTCCCTGCCTGAAAGAAAGAAGCCGCAGGCAGGCAGAGATGTTCAGCCCGTAAGCAAATAGATCGTAACAAATTATCTGCTAAAATATCGGCAGCAATTCCATTAGCGGCGCGATAATAATATTTTGATTTTCACGGTTATTGCCCAATAATATATCGGCTGCCGATATATTGTGCATCCCTAGTAATTTCTATACCACCAAACCTAATTGCAAAAATATACATTGTTTTCAAACAGCCTTTCGAATGATGTGTTTCGTCTTTTGTCAGATCCATGTTCACAAGTGGCCTTACAGAGAGCAGTCAGCGGGAGGTGCGAATTGTTGGAGTGGAGTCGGAGTCAATGCATCTTGTTCTGGACTATGCTTACACCTCACGGGTCACCCTCACTGAGTCTAACGTGCAGGCCCTGTTCACTGCCGCCAGTATCTTCCAGATCCCAGCACTCCAAGACCAATGTGCCCAGTTCATGATCAGCCGTTTGGACCCTCAGAACTGCATTGGGGTCTTTATGTTTGCAGATGCCTATGGCCACCAGGAGTTGCGGGAGCGCTCGCAGGACTACATCCGCAAAAAGTTCCTATGTGTGATGGGAGAGCAGGAGTTCCTTCATCTGACCAAAGAGCAGCTGGTCAGCATTCTAAACAGTGATGATTTGAACGTGGAAAAAGAAGAGCACGTGTACGAAAGCATAGTACATTGGTTGGAATATGACTGCCCGCGCCGGGAGGCAGATTTATCTGAGGTTTTTGCTAAATGCATCCGCTTGCCCCTCTTGGATGAAGCCTTTCTGAGCCGTATACCCCCAGCCTTTGCCCTGGCGTTGTCCAAGGATTCCTCTGATAAGAGCCGACTCAATGGCACCAATGGCTGCTCACAGCGTCTGGGTATGACTGCATCCGAAATGGTGATATGCTTCGACGCAGCTCACAAGCACTCAGGGAAGAAGCAGACCGTGCCTTGCCTGGACATTGCTGCTGGGAAGGTGTTCAAGCTCTGCAAGCCACCCAATGACCTCAGAGAGGTCGGCATCTTGGTCTCATCCGAGAACGATATCTTCATCGCTGGAGGCTATCGGCCAAGCAGTAGCGAGGTGTGCATTGACCACCGTGCAGAGAGCGACTTTTGGCAGTACGAACATGCTGGGAACAGGTGGCTCCCACGTTCACCCATGCTGCGGGCACGCATCGGCTGCAGGCTAGTGCACTGCTGTGGGAAACTCTTTGCTCTTGGTGGTCGAGTTTATGAAGGGGACGGACGAAATGCTTTAAAATCTGTGGAGTGCTATGATGCTAGAGACAACTGCTGGACAGCAGTGAGTCCCATGCCTGTGGCCATGGAGTTCCACAGTGCAGTAGAATATAAGGACCGCATCTATGTACTGCAAGGTGAGAAGGTTTATTATTGTAAAGTTACCTAATATGACAAGATGTCAAAGTGTGCAAAAGTTTGCATACCCTTGGAGAATTGGTAATATATGTACCATTTTTAAAGAAAACATGAGTGAGCAGGCAAAACACATTTCTTTTATTTCTTATGGGATTCATATTCAGCTGTAGGTTTTAACAGAATGGCACAATCATAAAACAAAACATGGCAACAATGAAGAAAATGAAATGACCCCTGTTCAAAAGTCTGCGTACTCTTAGTGCTTAATACTGTGTATTGCCCTCTTTAGCATCAATGACAGTGTGCAGTCTTTTGTAATAGTTGTTTATGAGGCCCCAAATTCTTGATGGTGGTATAGCTGCCCATTCGTCTTGGCAAATGCCTCCAGGTCATGCAAAGTCTTTGGTCGTCTTGCATGAACCGCACTCTTGATTGGCTTGATGATATTAAGGTCAGGAGACTGTGATGCCCACTTCAGAACCTTCACCTTTTTCTGCTTTAACCACTGGAGGGTCAACTTGGCCTTGTGCTTAGGGTTATTGTCGTGCTGGAAAGTTCAAGAGCGTCCCATGCGCAGCTTTCGTGCAGAAGAATGCAAATTGTCTGCCAGTATTTTCTGATAACATGCTGCATTCATCTTGCCATCAATTTTCACAAGATTCCCCGTGCCTTTAGAGCTCACAGACCCCCAAAACATCAGTGAGCCACCACATGCTTCACAGTGGGGATGGTATTCTTTTCACTATAGGCCTCTCCAAACATAGCACTTATGGTTGTGACCATAAAGCTCTATTTTGGTCTTGTCACTCCAAATTACAGTGTGCCAGAAGCTGTGAGACGTGTCAAGGTGTTGTCGGGCATATTGTAACTGGGCTTTTTTGTGGCATTGGCGCAGTAAAAGCTTCTTTCTGGCAACTTGACCATGCAGCTCATTTTTGTTAAAGTATCGTCATATTGTGCTCCTTGAAACAACCACACCGTCTTTTTCCAGAGCAGCCTGTGCTTGTGGGTTTTTCTTTGTATCCCGAACAATTCTTCTGGCAGTTGTGGCTGAAATCTTTCTTGGTCTACCTCACCTTGGCTTGGTATCAAGAGATCCCCGAATTTTCCACATCTTAATAAGTGATTGAACAGTATTGACTGGTATTTTCAAGGCTTTGGATATCTTTTTATATCCTTTTCCATCTTTATAAAGTTCCATTACCTTGATACGCAGGTCTTTTGACAGTTCTTTTCTGCTCCCCATGGCTCAGTATCTAGCCTGCTCAGTGCATCCACATGAGAGCTAACAAACTCATTGACTATTTATACACAGGCACTAATTGCAATGTAAAAAGCCACAGGTGTGGGAAATAAACACTGGATTGCCATTTAAACCTGTGTGTGTCTGTAACAAGGCCAAACATTCAAGGGTATGTAAACTTTTGATCAGGGCCATTTGGGTGATTTCTGTTACCATTATGATTTAAAAAGGAGCCAAACAACTATGTGATGATTAATGGCTTCATATGATCACTATCCTTAAATAAAAGACAGTTTTTTTTTTTTGTTTTTTTTTTGCATGATCAGTCATATTTTCAAAATCAATACCAAAATTTCACAATTTCTGCCAGGGTATGCAAACTTTTGAGCACAACTGTACATCCATGTAATTTATGCCCTGTCCTGTTTTCTAGCTCCGCTTAGATAAGGTCAGGTGGGTTAACCTCACTCAGCAAAATCAGCACAACTGAGAGGACAAAAGAGCTAGAGTAATACATCATAAAAAAGTATGCTATATTAAAGTGTAATGTCTGCACCACTAGCACCACCAAACGGAATTGCAAAAATAATGAATTATAACATTTGAAAATAATGTTTTCAAACAGGTTTCCCAAACTGCCTCTAACTCATTAGTTGAGCCATTGTTGCTCTGTCAAGCTGGTCAGGACACTGAAACAGTACATAGGCCCACTTAAATTATTAAAATTGACTAATTTACAAGGCAAAGAAAATACCTGTATACATCAGATGGAGCGACAGAGAGATGGAGATGAGAGATGTAACAGGTGTTTATAAGGATAATAAAGCTGTCTGTTTTAAGCATTTCTCTTCACCCAGCAGTAGTTCTGGTAGCATTTTACACAAAGCATTTATGCTATTCTGCCTATTCTTGTCAAAGATGCTGTAATATGAGCTGCACGATGTGATAAAGCAAAACTAGACTGCTCTAATGTCCAGCGCTTGCCCCATATAGTCAGCTTCATTGTTAATTAACAGAAGCGATAGTATAATTGCATCGCTTGTATAACATCGTGTGCATGTCAGATTAACAAGTTATACATAAGTTCAGGACACTAAACTCAACACGTGTCCAATGAGCTGCAGAATGCTGTGAACAAGAGAGATGGAGAGAGAGACTCAGTACCACTGTTTACTCGAGCTGATTTTAATATTATGATAGACAAATTATTTATTTGATTTGTATATCTGTGTGGTTTCATTTAAAAATTCTACTGTACATGCTAACCTGAATAATTGTGTGCAGGGATTCCCAGTGTTATGAAAGTGGAACATGTAGGAATAATTAAAATTGTGCGCACAATCCCTCGCTGAATTTCATGCCCTGTAATATATTTTTATAGTGCTTTAGTGTTTAGAGTTTTTACAGATGTCAACCTATGAATGGCTTATACTGTATTACTATTTTCTGGAGTATGTCACTTTTTTTTGTCTTCCAAAAGGTCCCGTGACTTTTTATAGCCTATAATTGTTATACGTAATTGATGTCGGCCAGTCAAACACATTGCACATGAAAACACGTTTGCATGCAAACAGATTAAAACATCAGTCACAGAACCGGTAGTAGCGTTTTTAAGTAGCTTATTTAGAGTATTTTGCCAATACAAAGTATTTTATGTAACCAGTTTAAATATTCTGCCCACCATAAATACTCTAAGACCGCCATCACACGTAACTCCTTACATCCCCACAAAATGACATTTTGCTGCACCCCTCATAAAAATACTCAGTCAGTGAACCAGACATTTAGTGCTAGCAAATAGGTCTGCAAAGTTCAGAAATATTCTTGATCAACAGTCATTAACGTTCATGAATAGAATACAACGAGGGCTGTCACGATTATTAAATTTGGCTGACGATTAATTTTCAAACAAATAATTGCGATTATGATGATTAATTGTCTAAGGGCTCTCACAATTGACAATTATGATGATCAATTGTCCGTTTTAGAGCTTTCATGATTATGGCGATTAATTATGCTTTTCTCATTGGTTTATGTGTGCTTCATAAATCTTAAGAAGTAATTTATTCATATTTAACTTTTACATTATTTCCTTTAATGCTTTAAAAACTTAATAAAAAATAAAAATATTAAAATTAATATTTTAAATATCAAAATATTTCAGAATACTTAAAATATCTGAAAGAATAAGACTTATTTTTGACATTCTATGAATCGTTTTTAAAAACTATCGGTCGATTAATCAGTTATCTTCCTTTCCCACCACCTTAGTTATCGGTACCGGCAAAATCCACTGTCAGTCGACCTCTAATAGGAACATAAAATTACCAAAAATGACCTGCATCACATTTAATTTGGGTGCCCAATACGTATTTGTTCAAGCTAAGATTTTAGAAATTTTGTCAACTAGTTTGTTTGTAGTCCTTGATTTTAGCACATGCATATCTGAATACAATTTTTTTTATTATGACTATTTCTTAGGAGAGTACTTCTTCTGTTTTGACCCTCGCAAAGACTACTGGGGGCATTTGCCGGCCATGAATGTCCCCCGTACTCAAGGTCTGGCTGCCTTGCATAAACACTGCATCTACTACATAGCAGGCATCTGCAGGAATCACCAGCGTACGTTCACTGTGGAGGTGTACGACATCGAGCAGAACACCTGGTGCCGAAAGAGAGACCTCCCCTTTGACCAAGCAACCAGCCCCTACATCAAGATCCTCCTCCTCCAGGGTCGTTTGCATCTGTTTGTTCGAGCTACACAAGTCATGGTAGAAGAGCACGTGTTTCGCACCAGCCGCAAGAACTCTCTTTACCAGTATGACGATGAAGCAGACCATTGGACAAAAGTCTACGAGACGCCGGATCGCCTCTGGGACCTTGGCCGCCATTTTGAATGTGTGGTGGCCAAACTATACCCTCAGTGTCTTCAGAAAGTGCTGTGAGCGGCGAAAAGAAGATTGTGACACGACGTGCTGTTTGAAATGGCTGAAAAATATTTTTGAAGAAGGGAATGGTGATGCTGTTCCATACATGGTGCTGTCTGTGTCCCCAACTCAAGAACTGGAGGGGAAGTCTTAAAAGCGTTAATGGTTTCAGTCAATAAACTTGAGGGTGCTGTTCGAAAAAGTAAAAAAAAACAAAAAAAACATTACATTCGACACTTGTGAACAAAGCACCCACACTGTTGCTTGCTTTACAGTTAGATAAAATGTCATAAGTGCAATTATAATATTTTTTGCTGATGTTGAGTAATTTCTGCTCATATCTTTAAATTGTAAGTTGAGTAAGGTTTTTGTTGTTTTGGCATGCAGTGTTGAGGGACAGGAACAGTTAAGGACAAGCAGTATGTCAACAGCAGATAGATAAAAAATTAAAATAGGTGAGAATAAATATATAAAGCTATAAATATTCATACGGGTATGATGAGCTATTTTGCTCACTGTTAGTGTGAATACTGAATTTTTATTTTCAGAAATGTCAGGTTTCCTGGATTATAAATAGGTCCTCCATGCGGCCTACTAAGAGACTGTGTGGTTTGCTTGAGAATTTAGTGAGTAGAGGATTTTGCTTAGCAAATTAATTTGGTTGCCAAGATCTACATGTAGGTGGCTGTTATTTTAAATTATTCACCCCCCCCCCCCCCCCCTTTTAAGAGTCAACTATTGTGCTATATGACATTACAGCAGTTTTTAATTTTCATTTGGATTCTATTTTTATGGTGCTTAGATGAGTCCAGCTCCCTTGTTGAAATCTATATCTTTGCAATCTCGCATCACCAGCCAGATCTTTAGTGAGGTTACAAAATAATACTCAGTCTCCATATTGGAGAAGAGAAAGGATACAAGCTTTGTGTAGCTGAAATCAAAAGCAGGCAATTTGTTGACAGCCAAAACACAACAAAAGAAATTAGATAAGGACAGGAGAGAACATAGATTAGGTGGAGATGGTGATAGTTGGCCAAAATGTGGATTCTAAATGTTCCACTACCATTTATTGAAAGACTCCTCATTGCGGGTGCAGTTTGATTAAAATGCCTACAAAATGCCAAAATATGTTCAAGGTGTTCTAACCTGAATCCCATGGCAGCAATAATGGGTGTGTCTGTCGATGTTCCTTAGATAAAGTGCATTAGAAACTTAAGTGTACCTGCAATTAAGTTTTCAGTAATAATTCCAGAAACATGGCCTTTGTTTTGCTTTTGTGGTTAGAGTTAAAGTTGGGAGTCAATAAGCTGTTTTGAAGTTTTGCTAGAGAAGTTTGCAGAGATGTCACAGTGCCTGACTGCCTGTTAAGAAAAATCCAGGCATCAGACATCAGTCCTTGGCTTAGTGATGGAGAGAGTAAAGCATATGTCTTAAGTTACAAATGGTTTTGCACTAAGGTGCTTTTGACTTTAGAAAAGGCCTATTTTACAAACTAATCCAGTCCTGTTAAATAAGTTTCCATGGAGTACTCAACAATCCCTGTAAAAGAACAGACTTTTTCTATCCACCCCCATCTTTCAGTCTCATACTATAGAGAATTGTTTTTGGTGCTGCTTTTTTGACAATCTTGTACAGAATATACATCGATTTTACAGCCATTTGTTAAAGGATTTGTCATTGCTCTTTACCTCCAAAAGTCAGTCTTATAAGTTATTGTCTAACAAGATCTGTTTTGTTATATTTCTGGACTCGTGTATTTTGTTATATGGAGGTTCCATCTGGCACACCGATTTTGCACTACATTATCTCCTCCCATGAATAATTTTCCATTGTAAATCTCAGAATACAGCATTCTGTTTTCAGACATGGCGACTGAGGACATAGTAAACGCCACCTTTAAATGGGACTGCTGATGCACTCGCGTTTTGGGTTGTACTCTTTGGCACCTGCAAACGGAGCCTCATCTGTGGCTTTGGTGAAGGGATGAGAAATTGGATTGGCTTTAGTGCAGTTGCCTGCATGTTCGTTCACACTCAAATGCTCAGTAGCACGGGAACCAGAAACGGACTCTTCTCAGGATTAATATTGATACACAGTACTGTATTTAAATGGTTTGTTACGTGTAATATACTGTACTATATGTTTGCTGTACTTGCACAGTTTTTTTAAGGATTTCTTTGTCCTTTTTCCCAACTTGAATAATAGATTTTTTTGGTATGTTTGTTTTCTTTCTTTGAGATGGGTGTTTTTTTTTGTTTTTTTTTTTCTCTATTTTTAATATGTACTCTTAGGTTTGTTAGGATTTATAATTTTGCTCTGTTAAACAAATTGTTCATCACAAATATGGACATCAACACAAGAATATTTTTTTTCATTGTGTTCTTTGGTTTCTTTGTGATTGCATCAGTATTAAAGAACACAAAGCATTACTGAAAATGAGTTAACACAGTGCTACTTTCCAAAACACCAGTCTGTCTAGATGTAAAAAAAAAAAAGGAAAAAGAAAAAAAAGCGTTGATAGAATTTATAAATTATACATTTTGTGTCGTTTGATGCTGCAAGTGTGAACGCTATACAGCCACTTCTTTAATCTTCCAGCTTGCAGTTAATTTATCTACAAAAGTTAGACAAAACAGTGTTTTAATTTTCTTTGCATTATTGTTTTCATTGTTTCTTTGGTTTGCTTGTATGTATGGTGTGAGAGTTTAGTAAATATTCATTGATCTCTACTGTGAAATTCACCTTGCACATAATTTGAAAATTAAACAAAAAGTTAGAAGACTTGTGTTGTAATTTTACTATTAGGGAAGAATGTTATCATATAATCCAGCAAATTTAGAAGATATAATTGAATTCATGAGATGGATGCAGTAAATATGGTGGAATCCACAGAAATGTATTTCTCATCTCCAACTTTTTGCGACAGTTTTACGGTAATGTAAAAAAGTTGCCCCTTTCTGGCATAATTGTTCATATTTACAAGTTAAGGATGATATAAATGATATTCTTGAATGCAGGTAATTATAACAATGTAAGCTTTCGTTCTTTTTATTTTATTTATGGCCCTGTTTACATGTCCTGGCTAAAACATCCTTTAGGGGAGATTCCCTTTTTTGTCCAAGTTACCACTAGCAAAGTCATCGTATTGTTTTGGAAAATGTATAGATGAGGGGAAATTTACTTTCTGAATTCACCAGGGGTGTAGGAACGATCTGAATCAGCCTCTCTTCACAATATGGCAGTTTTAAAGATTTTAATATGTGAGAACATTTGAAAAAAAGCATATCAACTGAACTTTTAAGAAACATCAGATTTTTTTTTTATGTGGAACTTTAATAATTACAATTTAAAAAACAATGTATGAATGAAAATTTTCATATTAAACAAAAAATGAACAAATAATTTAATGACCGTCAAACATTTCAACCATTGGTCCACTCAGCCAGAACCAAAGAATTAAAGCACAAAAAAATTTAAATAATAAATAATGTCTGTGTCAAATATGATCTTACCTGAACAGTTTAAAAAGTTTGTGTCACCTCTCTGCCTGCAATGTTGACCTGGGCTGCATTTCCCAAAAGTATCGTAAGCCTAAGTTGATCGTAGAGGCCATTGGAGCCAGTGGTTTCTAAAATCTACTTAGGCTTACAATGCTTTTGGGAAACACAGCCCTGGTCATTAATCTTTTTTTCTATTTTTTTACCATTCATCTAAATTCAATATAATAGCCAAACAAAAAACATGGAAAAGTCAAAGAACAACATCATTGTTTAGATGAATACTATGACACAACATGAGAGTAATGTTGTCACACACATGACTCTATGAAAGAAATCCCCAATGTCTGACCCCTTCAGTTTATTGGCTGGGGGTTGTACATGAGACATTACTGGTCGTTCAGTGTTTCAGTGAAAAAGACTAAAAAAAAAAACAGGTCAGAGATTTGAAACTTGCTAAAAGTTACCAAAATGTTAAATGGTTTCATCTGTTTATAAATATTAACTTACAAAAGTCAAAGATGATTTCTCTGTTTGCTCGTGTCTTGTCTCAGGTAGATTGCCTGGCAGGCTGGGCTCATTAATATTAATCACGTCGTCTGGACTGTAACGTGTGAGTGATAACCAGTGGGGTTAGCGCTTTTGAGGTAGTTCCGCCCACTGCTGAAGCAACCAACTGGCAGAGGCTTCTGCTGGGTCTTAAAGGAATTAGCTATTTCGAATTTAGTTATTTCTAAAAGTCAGGGGGACATGTCACCCTCAGTTATAATGGTTCCTACACCCCTAAAGTTCATAGTGATTTAAAATATGAAGGCAAATGAGGTTAAACTAAAATCCCAAATTCCTAAAATCCCTGACCAAATTTTTAAAGAATGGCTTTCAAAGATGTTTCTGTACTGCTTCATCAATCATGGTGTACAGGTACTGCATTCCAATCCTCACCATGAGTTGAATTCAATTCAGTGTATAGCGCTTTTTACAATACATATCGTTGCAAAGCAGATTTACAGAAAATAGAAAAATAGCGCCTTACAAACCCCAGTGAGCAAGCCAAAGGCAAAAGTGGCAAGGAAAAAACTAATTTGGCTGCAGCTGCTTTTAAGTCACAGCTTCACTTATGCATTTCCAAAATCCTTTTATTATCTTCTTTAAAGAGTTTCAGATTGCCTCCTGCAGAGAAATAGCTTGGCAATCCTTCCTCATACTACCTGGGTTATGTGCTATTTAATTATTCAACGGAAAGCTATTTATAATGAAATTAGGAAGATAACTGAATACTGAATATGCATTTGCTCCACAAACTAAGACAATTGAGAAAACTTCTCTAACAGACCGTTGGTCTCACATTTGTGGTTTAAAAATAGGTACATCTACAAGAGTTATTCTTTACAGTCCTTGGTTTTTGCATTTTACAGTGGCATTAACAGTGGTCTCTTTATTTTATATATACAGTGTATATATATATATATATATATATATATATATATATATATATATATATATATATATAAAGTAAAGAGACTGCAAGTGAAAGATAGAAAGGAAGAGAGAAAATGAGTGTGAGACCCAGCAGTCCCATGTGTAATAGTGAAGGCAGAGGGCTTCATCATATTGCCCTTGGCTTCACTTTCCCCAATGTCACCCTATATGTAGTGGAAGAAAGACAGCAGGAATACATCAGACACGGTTCCATTGCTTCTCTGCCACACACACAAAAACAAATGCTCCCAGCTGGAGCTCCATCATAAGCTAACCTGACCTGAGCAGCTTTGACTTTAGCAGTCAGGCTGTTGAAAGTGTAATGGACCAGAGACCTTTTATACCACCAGAGAGCCCACCCCACCGAAACAAGACAAGTTCAAAACTCGTAGTTCTTTTATTTAGAAAGCAAACACACACACACACACACACACACACAAAAGAAATCTATTAAAGGGATAGTTCCTATTTTTGGGTAAAATATCCCTTTATGATAGGGAAAATCAGACTCATGTGAAATGCTAACATCTTTTTTTGTGTGCTTTTGTTTTCATGTTGTGATTTTTTAGGCCATTCCTTTAAGTATTCATGTCTAGTGCTTATTCATGAGGACATGCAATGCCTTACATAATTTGTAACATAAACACAATCACAAAAGCTTTTCAAGGTTGTAAGCATCTGGAAAGAAGGATAACTGCACTGTCGTCATTTGATAACCGTAATCTTTGAAAATGATACATGTCTACTAAACATGTAATCTGCTTTATGTTTATGAGGGATGTTGAATTATGAGAGGTTGTATATTGCCTGATTTTCTAAGCCTGGAAAGAAGCGAAGGCAGTAATCACTGTTGCATTGAAGCATCTTTGATTGATGCTTTCTATTGTTCCTTCAATGCGACATTGTAGGTGTATATGAAATATGATTGATCTACTGTCCAAGTTTTGAAATAGGAATTCAAAATATTTTGATTACTAAAATCAATTACATTTGATAAAATCTGCATTAAATTGTTTGTTTTTCAATTCATTACCAACACTGTCCACAAAACACTTACATTACATAGGAAAAGAAAAAAAGCTCATCTTTATATTAAAAATGCCCTAGCCTAAAAAAAAAATTAACATTAATTAATTAATCACCTAAATCAGCATTCAAACTTACCTTTACAAAAGTACCTTTTGTAATATAAACTAGAAGCTGACAGTTATCCCGGAGACAGAAAAGGATAAAAGAACAAAACGCTGATGAATGCGCATCATTTAGCTGTTTTCCTCCTTGCTTGAGGTTGTTTTCCTCAATATGAAATGTGACTGTGATTTAATAGGTGTCATCAGAAGTGGGTTTTTATTACAGTTGGAGAGGAGATGAGATGAATACAAGTAATCTTGTAGGTGACTCATTTCTGAGAGTTTATAGGCAATATATTACTGAACGAGTATTTCTCATCAGAATGCTTTTCTTTCTCTCTCACGGATCTCTTTCCCTCAGGTCATGTGAACAGTATTTTGGTGAATTGTTGCTGTGTGTGCAAGCAGGTGCTCATTAAAGAGGTCTATAAAATTTGGAGAGAGCTATAAGTTAGCATTCACCTTTATCTCAATGGCAGTTGCTTGGCTGGTGCATGCTCCCTCCCTCCCTTCCCTGGATATCCTACCCCATTTGCATATTGTTTTTGGCTTACTATATAGTAGGGACATATGCATATTTGCACACAGTCACGGCCAGTGGACAGCAGTATACACTCCAGGGTTTCCATTAGCTAGTAATTATTGGTATTTGACCATTAAAATGTTCTAATTTGAAAATATGAACATGATGTGTTAGCAACCCCTTAGTTGATGCCCCAAGTGTAAGGTCTGACGCTGTCTGATGCCAATGATAACAGTGCTTCGCTGCCACTGAGGTTTAAACTTTCCCGAAGCTTGCGGGGTCCTAATCCGCGAATACAGTGCATTGTATCCCCCACACTGGCAAAAGCAGCCTGCGTTATTTCCGTTTTGCGTGCCCGCAGTGAGAAGCTTCTCACTTCAGAATCACGTTAAAACAGCCTTGAGTTGCCGTCTTCAGGAGAAAAGGACACCAGACAAGTTGTAGAGAAACACTGGACTTATTTGACTTTGGCAGCAAAACAATTTTGTGCTATGAAAAATAAAGAGCCAAGGTGAGAAATTATATGACAACTTAACGATTTGGTACTTATTTATTTATAAATGAAAATATATGTGGCAAATTGCAGTTTAGTTGTTTTGTTTTGCCCCATTGCTGAATTTCTTTTTTTTAATTAGACGCTAATTCATGACGGCCATTTATATATATATATATATATATATATAAATAATAGTTTTTTTTTGTTTTTTTTTTAATGAAAGAGCACCTATAATAAACAAATGTTTATCGTTCATTTGACTTGATTGTGCCATTATTAGCCTATATCACATTATTATGTACATTCCATCGTGTTTACAGTGCAAAATAAACTCCGAAACGAGATGACCAGATTTCTTTCCAATTTGTCTGGCAAACTTTATCTTTCCCAGATATGTTGGCCGGTACCAAAATTTCTTAGCGGAAACTCTGATATACTCACTAAGCACTTTATTAGGTTCACCTGTACACCTAATTATTCATGTGATTATCTAATCAGCCAATCATGTGGCAGCAGTGCAGTGCATAAAATAATGCAGATACGGGTCAGGAGCTTCAGGTAATGTTCAAATCAACCATCAGAATGGAGAAAAAAATTTGATCTCAGTGATTTCGATTGTGGCACGATTGTTGGTGCCAGGCTGGTTTGAGTATTTCTGTAACTGCTGATCTCCTGGGATTTTCATCCACTACAGTCTCTAGAGTTTACTCAGAGTCAGAATGGTGCCAGAAACATCCAGTGAGCGGCAGTTCTGCGTATGGAAATGGCTTGTTAATGAGAGGGGTCAACGGAGAATGGCCAGACTGGTTCGAGCTGACATCAAGGCTACAGTAACTCAGAAAACCCCTCTGTACAATTGTAGTGAGCAGAATAGCATCTCAGAATGCACAACATGTCGAATCTGGAGGTGTATGGGCTACAACAGCAGAAGACCACGTCGGGACCATAGTGTTCCTTATAAAGTGCTCAATGAGTGTATATTATACAGCAGTATACAGTTGATTCAGGAATATATTAGATATATATTAATATATCTAGAGGAACTTGTTCTGTTCACTCTCTCTTCATGGGTTTGTGGTGATGTTTAGTCCAATTTAAACCACGATTTAAAAGGAGTTTTAAACCCCTGCTATAATGTCATTATTAATTTGTTTCTCCTTTTTTTTCTCCATGTTTTGCCTTTCCCAGTTCCTCTACCCCAATGAGGCTTAATAAGTGTGCTTTATCCATTGATTTTTGGTTGCCAGTTCCACATGTGAAAGATTTTTATTATTTTTGTTAAAGATAAGAATATATTTATTAGAGTGACATTATTTTGATATAGGGAGACCGGGGCTAGTTGTCACACTGGGAAGTTGTCACAAGGGCTATATCTCCGTGACTATAAAATTTGGAGTCAAAAGTCCAATTAAACAAATGCGTGTTTTCTTGAGCAGTGGTTTACTGGTGTAGTAAACAACACAATAAAACCACTATGGCATACATTCAGGCAAGGGTCAAACTTGTTCTCAGGACAATGCTGAATTTTAATTTTTGGGTGAACTATTCCTTTAACCTCGTGTGACCTCTCGTCCACATGTGTGGACGTAGTATTTTGGCTTCGCTATACGCAACTCATAATTTAATGTAATTTAAACCGACAGATCTCAGTTCAGGAGACTCTGTGCTGTCAGTAAAGGGTTAAACTTTCGACGAACTGAGTCATGTGACAAAACAACATGCTGTCGATCACAGCAGAATTTGTCTTTGGGAGAAACGCCAACAAAACTACATTTGGAAACTTAATTAAGTTTTTATATTGAAACCTGTGAGTCAAAAAGATTAGAGTCTCTAGTTTCATCCAATATCCAATAATTTATTTTTGCAACTTATTGTGAAACACCATGCTGTTAAACACAATGACTCATGGTACTATAAAAACATACTTTATGTTCCAGAACTCCACTCCAGTGCAAAAAGATAATTTACTGAATCCTTAATAAGCTTTACAGTGTGAAGGCAGTTTAATGGACAATAAACCTATAGTTATGTCGTTACTAAATCATGCTCAACAATACTGACAATTATTATTTCTTTCTTTGTTCTTCATTTTACCAATGACTGTTGTTACATAAATTATATATGTAATTGTTTAACTTTTTTTGTAATTATATTTAACTTTTAAAATAAAATAAAGTGTGTTCAATAGCAAATTATTTTTTATAGGAATCAAAATTGGTGTTGCTGATTTGATGTTTATGGTTTTGTTTTAGTATCATGTGAATCACCCTAATTGTGTTTTGTGATTATGCACGCAGCACTTGTTGGGATGCAGTGAGTGTTTTTCAGCAGGGTGACAGTTTCCACTTGTTATCCTTGCTGGACACTCTGAAGACTGCAATTGCACAGATGCTCTTGTCTCCTGTGGTTCTTGGTCAGATAGATGCAGCTGTGATGATGCTTGAGTCCCATTAAGCCATTGACAACACTACGACACAACTCATAGCAACTCAGGTACGTCCCAACCATCATTAGGCTGTTGTTCCTCTTCACTGTCAGAGTCTCATTGAGGAATTAGTTGAGTGCCTGCCAGCAGAACAAGTGTAGGGCACATCGTTGCACCAAGCATCTCAGAGCCTGCTCGTCTATGACAGTTACGGCAATCAGTCAGCTTGTGTGGATGAAGCCCCTCAGCGGTTAGATGACTCCAGTCATCAATGTGGGCACCCAGGCTCAGAGACACAGTGAGATCTGTAGTGAGGAGCCCCATAACCTGATCCATCCTCAGTCTCTGGGACCTGACAACTCTGAAGATGTGATGGTAAAAAAAAAAAAAAATTGGCTGTATCCTCTGCAGTAGTGCATTAGAAAAATGTATTTTGTGCATAGTAAATTTGCTGTATCTCAGATGCACCTGTGCAATAATAAAATACTGTGTGCATTAAAAAAATATTGTGTGCAAAAAAAAAAAGAAAATACGATGTAAAAAAAATAAATGGTGCAATAGTGTTTTGTGTGTGTGTGTGTGTGTGTGTGTGCAATAAATAAATAAGTAAATAAAATTGCTGACATTAAATGAACAATTACTTTCAAAAATATTAAGCAAAAAGAAAAAAATCCTACCAAAATGGTCACTGGTTTTAGTGGCTTTACTGAGTTTACTTGGAAAAAATAAATAAAAAAGATAAATACTTCATTTTATAATTTTTTGTTTGTTTGTTAATATTCATATTAATATTGGTAACACTTCATAATAAGGTTCTATTTGTTAAATAGTTAATGTAGGCTATTAGATATTATTAACAAAGAACAACTATTTTTTATTGCATTTATTAATCTTGGTTAATTTTAATTTCACAAAATACTATTGTTCATGGTTTGTTCATGTTAGTTTATAATCCAATAATTTATGCTAAATTACAGAACTCTTAATGTAAAAAAATAAAAAAATAAAAACCCTCTTAGTATATGTAGCTTACTGCCAAACATGTTTTGGTTGATATTGCCAGAGGGTAAGACACATGCAGTTTGTGAGCACTCTGGAGTATCTGTCATTGCACTTTATTTAGAGAAAGCTACATCTCCAGTTTTTTTTTTCTCATTAGTCAGACCTTTGGGTTTTTGTGAACAGCTAAACCATCTCTCCACAGGTTCAATGCTCCCATCCTCTCTCCCCGGAGCCCTGAGTATACATGCTTTGGGAAAGGATCATTGCCTGAGGGCCACTGTCCTGTTCGCAATTTCACTCTCTATAACTAAGTGTAATTACGTCTGTCCCGTCCCATTGCCTCGGGAGGGGAGTGTGGTGCATGTTCAAGCCCTGAAAGACTGCCCAGTGAGCCTCATTACACGAACCCATCCTGGCTCAGAGGACACATGTATAGATAAAGAAGGTATTAATGGTCTCTGTGGCCACACGTTGTTCCCAAAGAGTGCTGGTCTTCTGTTTTTGTGCCAGGTCATTTACATCAGTGATAGCAGTAAACGTTTTCCATAAGTTCTGTAATTTTCGAAGTTTCAGTCCAAACATGAAATGACACACAGGTAAAGGGTGAAATGTCACTTACAAACACTCATGAATTAGTACCTTGTTGAAGAGCAATGTAACAAATCCCGGTGTGTTGCGTCACATGGCAACGGCTTAAACGAACGTTCAAAAAAGATGACATGTGGACAGTCAGCTGTCAGCAGTAGCGCCACATATAGCATGTCAGAAATAGAACAGGGTGTCTGTAAACAGTCGGCCCGACGTGGCGGTTCCGTCCAGTGTAAACAGTATCACTGATCACAATGGGAGTGATTTGCTTTTGACACGACACATTGCACCACTTCTGGTGTAGACAGGGTGTACAAGTATTAACTTGGGCATGCTAGTGACAACCTATCAACCACCTACCTAGAACACCCACACAGCAGGTTAGCAAACCCCTGGAAACCACCCAAAATACCCTAGCATTACATCATTACATAATAAACTCATTTAGTGTGTCTCCTGTTTAACCCTTCTATTGTCTTAGGATCATTTTTGAACTGGCACAGGTAAAGAATACGTTATAAATACTTATACATAGTTGTTGGAACTGGAACCAAATGTTGCGGCTTTGTCAAGACCATCAAAACAAACAAAAATACAAAATAAAATATTTTTTATTTTGTTTGTTCATAATTGTTTAAGTGAAAAAACTATTTAAAACCAATTGTTTCTTCCATTGTCTTAACGGGCCAATTTTGACCCGTATGGGAAAAACCAGTTGTGACCTTTCACCTTCTGACTTTCTGGATATTATCCCGCTTTAAATAGTTTTTTGTCCATATATCAATCAAATTTGACCCAGAAATATTTCACATTTTTTCAAATTTAGCCCCTTGCCCCATAATGTTCTTTAGCTTCCCCACCTGTTTCACTAGGTACTGCATCTTTGCCATAAATTGCATTCTTTTTCTAAAATGGAGTATGTGCACACATGCACATGTCCACACACACAAACGCACACAGTGAGAATATTTTAACAGTTTTGAACAGGTAATACGTAGTAAATACGATTACTAACATGATTTTTTAATGTACTAAAATTGTGACTCTAAAATGTACATGATGATTTTCTACAAGCAGAATAATTCAGAAATTGTTGTAATATAGTTGAGATAATCTAAAATAAATAAACATAAATTGAGACATCCTTTGCCAATGTATGCCAAGTTTTTTCATTTTTATTTTTAAATTCTTTAAAAATTATGTTTATTCATTAATATTTATAATGTAGTCCTTTTTTCCCAATCATTATACACCTTGGAACTACAACAAAACTACGTAAAGGGGTGTCTTTACTGACATTGTACAGTAATCAAGAATTTATGCATTTCGAATGGATTTCAATTTGTGTCAAAAATGACCCGAAGGACAAAAGGAGGGTACAGTTTCTTAAGAGAATAGGAGGGTTATTATCAAATTTAAAATCCAAACTAGACTTGTAAATATTATATTCCAAAGAATGATTTCTACCAAAAGTGTCACCCATTTTCTTTAACATCTTAAGGAGCTAAGCCATAGAACTGGAGAAATGCTGACTGCCACCATTTGACAGGAAAGTTGTGACTTCCTAAAATTCTCAACATTTTTACACCTATATCGACCTGCTGACACCAGTAAAAGATAGTCTGCCTCAGATGTCTTTAGATGTTGGTAATGCCCTAAATCCTTGCACCATCACCAACTTTAACAGCATGGGATGTGATGTTATGTGTGTTCAATTATCCCTGAATTCCTAAACTACCGACTACGCAAAACGTATAAATTCAAAGGCAAATTTAACATTTTAAAGATGCACTCAGTAATTTTTTTAGTTAAACAGGTTTTACCTCTAATTAAATGAATAGTAACAGATTTTTTTTTTTTTTTTTTTTTTTTTAAATCATGTATATTCACATGAGACGAAGACTCCAGTCTTATTAGTTGCCTAATAAAAGTTGATTAATTTTACATGGAGCAAAGATGCTTTATCAGGGCCGCCATGTTGAGATCACATGACCAGCTGATTAAAGAGCACCTATTATGGGTTTTCAAATATTACCTTTCATGTAGTGTGTTATATATCTGTTTGTGAATGTAAAAAAGTCTGCAAAGTTTCAAAAATCAAAGTGCATGACAAATGGAGTTATTGACTCCCAAAAGAAAGAACACCTGAAACGAGTCGTTAGTAATTCCAGACTTACTTCCTGTACTAACCTATGTAATTTGGTAACAAAAAACCGCCTCTGGTCTTCATTGGCTGCTCACGAGCAGCTTTGACCTGCCCTCAAACACTACACTAAGCGGTAGACCAATCACAACAGACTGGGACATCTGACCAGTCAGAACAGAGTAGGCTGTCTGAAAGGAGGCATTTAGAATGAATCCTTTAGAACGTATCATTGAACGAGTCATTTTTGACACTGGGAAAAAAAGGTAATGCTGCAATTTAAATTATGAGCAAATTAAAGTGTTTTTTGACCTTGGATGCATGTAAATCTATTGTATGAGACTTTTAAAACAAAATTAGGCACGTTTAAAAACCATAATAGGTGCTTTTTAAATTAATTAAGATTAATCAATATTACATGTTTACAACAGCAACCGAAAACTATTGCTTTTGAATGATCCTGCATACACATCGGTGACGGCCAGCCCTTTGGGAAAAGTCCCGGTTCTCCCGATGGCCAGTCTGTCCCTGGGTGTCAGTATGTGTCCTGATCTATATATATATATCTACATATATATAATCTATATACAGTATATATATATATATATATATATATATATATATATATATATATATATATATACTGGTGGCTGAAAATTTGGAATAATGTACTGATTTTGCTGTTTCGGATGAAAATTTGTACTTTAATTCACCAAAGTGGCATTCCACTGATCACAATGTATATTTGATGATGATGATGAATATGATGCTTATTTGGAAGGTAAGGCAGCATTAAATTGGATTTTTTTAGTGAAGGAGGCACCACTCAATGAATTGTCCAGAGTCTCTCATTTATTACCATTTAAATGCAGGAATCATTTCTGAAATTACTTCAGCTTCCATTAATGAGTTTTTGTTGCCAATGTGAAATGGGATGGAACGTACACAGAGTAATGTGCACAGAGCCGAATTGGTCTTAATTTAATCAGACCACACCACACGTAGGAATGGCCAACTAGCTTTGTAAATTGAACTCATTTTACTTCAATCTTTATTTTTCACAGGCTTTGGGATCTCCTTTGACCTTCACAGTTCCCTGACTATAATTGGGAAGTATTTCCAAGCTGGGAGGACCCTAGCACATGGTCTGTCCATGGCAGAAATTCCAATCTTCCATGTTCGTTGGCTCCTCTAAACCAGTTCCTGTTTAACCAGTTTGTCTCAAGGGGATTTTCTTTATCTTGGGTCAACAACACACAGGGCTGGGGAGTAACGAAATACATGTAACAGGATTACGTATTTAAAATACAAAATATAAGTAACTGTATTCCACTACAGTTACAATTTAAATCATTGGTATTTAGAATACAGTTACATTCAAAAAGTATTTAGATTACTGAACAGATTACTTTGCATTTTATTGTCATTTTTTTCATTTAATATTTAGTCCATTCAGATGGAAAAATGTAGACATATAAATGATGCGATCCAAAGTGCATTTGAACAGCGGTGAAACACTTTCTTATGATGTGTTACATTCATACAAGCAGACAGAGAAATACGTTTGAAGTAAGTTTGGAGCAGAAGAAATAGAAATAAACCTTGTGTAAATTGTCAGCTTTACGCTAAGCTAAAATGCTATTTCTAGCCATTTTACATGCACGTTACCAGGCATGATCATATTTTTTATCAGGAAAATTCATGTTGGATCATAATTTCTTTTTTCTAGTAAGACCTTTGATATTAGGGCAAAAATCATATTCTTGATAATAATGTTTTTTATTGTTTTCCTGTAAAAATATCTAAAAATCCTTAAAACAAGATCAATTTGATTTATCTTTTAGAAACAACACTGCATAAGATATTTATGTTTTTCAGAGAATGTATTTTTAACATGTGTATTTTGTCTTACTGTACTGGCAGAGTTTTTAATAGTGAAAACAAGTGAACAAATGTACCAGTGCTGAAGAAGTAATCCAAAGTATTTAGAATACGTCACTGACCTTGAGTAATCTAATGGAATATGTTACAAATTACATTTTACAGCATGTATTCTGTAATCTGTAGTGGTAACCCTCCCAACCCTGACAACACAGTTACTTCAAAATGCATTTTGGAGGTTTCCGTAAGTATAATGGCTGAGTAAGGTACGTAGAGTAATGGTTCATTTTTGGTTCAGGATTCATTTTTATCACAACAAATAGATAAACATAGTGGAATCTTTTTTTAACTGAATACAACAATCCTTAAGTTTGAAGAACTAAAATTGCATTTTTCCTTTCGAAAAGACAGACTGTTTGCACATTACGACACACAAAAGTAAAAATAAATTCATTGAATATGGCTTTTCAGATTGCGTTATCAATGTCATATGACTTTCTTTTAAGTTCAGTTTTAGATTTCAGAGGAGTCCAAACAGCTTAGTGCAGGCACTCCAAAAAGAATATGACAATCAAGACAGAGCACAAAGGAACAATTTTGAGAAGGACAGGTGCAGTTTTAGAAGGTGCAGGCTTGCAAACATAGGGTTTTTTCCTAATTCAGGTAATTGGACATGTGCTCAGCATCCACTGTGATCCATAAACCAAACACTTTTAAATCAATGTAAACTCCAGTATCCATCTAGCTATTGTTCCCAAGGTGAACATGTTTGCCAGGCCTGGAACTGGTGGATTGGTCAGCACCAAATGGATCCTGATTTGAAAACCAACATGCCTTGAGCATGCTCACCATTGTTTATGTGAATATAACTATTTCCTGATTTCCATGGGACCAGAACCTGTATCTTGGAGATGGAACGGTGAAGGGAAAGGTGAACGTACTTGAATTGATGCAAACACTTCTGATGGGGAAGACACTTGTCTGTCATTCGGCAGAATGGATAGATTTCAGGGTACATGAACATTCGGAAGCAGCATGTCGATTTCCCGTGTGATCATGTTGATACCTGAAACACCATGAACACAGACAAGCAGAGTGATACAAACAGTGAAGCATCCCAGTGCTTTTATACTCTTTAAGGGGGTCGACAACTGGAAACATCTGGCGGACAACATGGCATATTAATTTATATGTATGTATGCACACCGCTGTCTGTCGCCAGCCCCCAGATACGACTTTGGAGGCTGCTCAAATTTCTGCCACGCCACGGAGTGCAACTCGCACAGTTTTCCATTAAATTCGACCCAAATCTTTATCAAGGGACATAGATTATTTACTCTAGCCATCACTGGAAGATATATTGTGTATCTGTTTCTTTCATATAGCCTACTCAATGTGTTTTTAGTTACAAGTATGTCTTTTGTGGTTTGACAGCTTGAATGAAGCCCATTTGATGCTACAGTTAGAGAAATTGCCTAATTAACATAGTAATTTCTAATTGTTTAGTTTGCGCAGTTACGCCCGTTTCATACACTAACCTGCAAACTCATCAACGTCACTTTGTCCTGAAGAAAGGAAAAACCTTGCAAACTTTTGCATGCACTGTCTGCCACCTGAACCGCATCGGTGTGACTGTGTTTGATACCTGTGCCTTGTCCCACCCGTGGCATGATGCTTCTCGTCCAGTGTAGAATACCGCTTGTCTAATCAGATTAGATTTATGGAATGAATTGTTGTGTTACTAAATCTTATTCTGTACTGTTTAGAAACATGATTGACGGACTACCATGGGTAGTAAAGGGAGTCAATGTTAAAGTTGTATAAGCCTTTGTTTTTCCACTTTTTTTTTTTTTATCCCAGAAAGCTTTCTTCATCTGAGTCAACCAAAATATCCCTCTGTCTCGGTATTAAATGCTTGTGTTGGGGATACCGGGACAATGAAATTTGACATGGCTTTAGAGTTCTTCTCTTTTTCTCACTTTTTACTCAAAGGAAAAGGTCACACTTGAGGTTTACAAAGTAGTTGAAACAAGGAAAAACAAACAAAATCAAAGCCAAACAGTGTTATTCTGTCTCTGTAATCTACTTGCCTAATGCGAGTACACAGAGGTATAACTGTAGTGCTTTCCAGGGTGTCATTATTGTTAGAAATTTGAGCAGAATTGGATTATGGTGGGCAAGTGAGATTTTAAGGTGCTGCTTGGTAAGCTTGGGAAGGGAGAGAAAGGCAGTAATTGGTCACGGTCACGGTTACTTACTGCTGTGAATCAAGTTGCCCCACTCTGAGTTGCGGTGCACGCCCGCATGAGGATTTGACTCTATAGACAAATTACGGAACGTTTTCCGAGGCTAAGTAGCTGGAGGCATAATGAAGTCTCCATGTGCCTCACACTCACTTGCTTTACCGTAGTCCCTATCGGTCAACGATAAACCCCTGGAACTGCAAACAGACCATGGACTGCGGAGCAAGGGCTCATCTGTAGTGTAATCTGTATGTGTGTAGTTGACATGAAATACTTTGGGAAAGTTGACATGTCCTGCCGTGTGGAATATGCTATACCCATCTAAAACTATTTTAAACAGTGTTAAATGTTGTTCTTTGACCTCATATTAATAGACCACATGGAATAGTTGTACTTTTATAAATTGTATGTCAAAAGAGGGACCATTTTTAAATGTAAAAAAATAATAATAATAATAATAATAATAATAATAATAATAATAATAATTTGTCAAAAAGAAGAAATAAGAACACTTAAGTCAAAAAGAATAATTAAAGTTGTGATAAACTTGAAAGAAATGATGACAGTCACATAACCTAAAATACACAATTTTCCTTATGCATTATTGTAAATTTAGAGCATGCTCTGGAAAATGCACTGAAACACACTTCCTGAACTTTGTTGATCAAGTGATTATAAAAAGAAATTTCAGTTGGGATTGACTAGTTTTGAATGTGCAGATAGTGTTCCTAAGTGTTGGAGTTGAGTTTTTTTTTTTTTTTTTTTTTGCAGGTTTACTTGCCTCAGATGTAGCGTGTGGCAGGTACGTGCTGTCCATATAAGCAAGGTAAGTGGTGCTTACCTAACAGTAGAGTGAAAAGAAAAATGACACTATGAAATATTTAAATATAATTGTTAATATAAACTACTGTTTTTGTTCAAATTCCTCATCTTTCATCTTGGTTGAGTAGCGCAGACAATTATTTATTTATTCTCTTTGGCGCCACCCTTAGGTGATTCAAAGCATTGTTTACCGCTCTTTCATTCAACACTGTACATTCATTCAAACTGAATCACTCCCGCTAATACAAATGGCCAAGGTAAGCGTGCTTACTAAAATGAGTAGGTTAATCAGAAGCCCCTTCCTTCAGTCACGTAATCTGATAGGCTCCATTTTTGTTTCGCGTCAACACGTTCAAGTTCACATAACTAACATAACAATAACTGCGTTATTAAGCACTAAAATGGATATAGTGAAAGCATCAGCGACCTACAAGGATTTCAATGGAATCGAGAAAGAGAGGCTATCGAAACTTCAACAAGCGGGCGACTTTTACAACAAAGTGACAGAGAAGTTCATTCGCAAACAGAGACACATGATTTTGTGTTCCAGTAAAGGTAAGTTAATATATTTATAAAAAATCTGTGTTATTGATACTATGTCATTGTTTCTGGTTAGCCTGAGGCTATGAAGTGGAGATCTGGATATCATGTCCTTGTGCTATGCTCTGTCTGTTTTATAGTTCTAACTTTAGGGTGCAGTGTCTGCTTAAAAAAAAAATATATATATATATACAGTATATCAGTAGCGGTTCTAGCTTGTAGGTCTGTGTGGGTGCCTCGTGCCGCCCCCCCGCAAGATGCAGGCCTGGGCAACTGCCTATGTCGCCCATGCCTAAATCCACCACTGCAGTATATTAAGGGATGTAGACTGCCTTGTCTACATTACACTTGCCTTGTGCGTTCAGGTTAAGATTGTTGTCAATAGTGGTCAGATTAATTAATTGCCGCTGTCCATTCAAGTGGTTCTGACCTATGGGAAGAGTGACATGTGAGGCCTATGATTAAACTAGTAACTGGCAATCTTTTCTTTTTCTTTTTGTTGTATGTCAAAACAAGCTCTTCTGGCACTATGGTTAATTGTATGATTTAATGGACATAAACATGCTCGGCTTAATATATGACAATCTTTCATTTGTGTGATATGAGCAATATTACTGTTCTGAATTTAAAACAGTTTGGTCATGAAGTTCGTCACAGTAACATAATTGTTTCCATTGACTGGTGTGTTCTAAGGCAACAATTTACGTAAATAATATTTCCGCGACATTACACTCACCCGTACTGTATGTGTTTAACAATGTGTATTAAAAATCTTTGATGCTTGCCCAGTCTCAAAGCCCATAGCACGTGCCTGGCGTGTGGTTTCCTGTATCTTTTGAAGCACTGTGTAATAAGATGGCAATTTTGTTGTTCTTAGGCAAAACCTGAGACCCCCACACACAGCTGCTTTCAAAGCAATTTAAGAAGCTTTCTAGAAATCAAACACAAACAACAAAAGCCAGTGGATATCAACTGCCAGAAAAACAAAGGCACATTGCAGCAAAATTTTGATAAGATAGAGGGTTTGTTTCGGCAGCAATATTGGCATAGATGTGTCTTTTCAGAGCGGCCTTTCTGTGGGCAGGAAGTGGCCGCCTCATCAGATCTATTCCTGTGTTTTGCACTGCTCAGCTTTTTAATGAGGTGGGTTTTTCTTGGCCTACTTGTTCTGAGATGTGACCCCTTTCTGAGGCTCCTGCTTAATGCGAGTAAATACTCGCACACACACAGATATGCGTACCCTCACAAACACACTTTTAGCTCTCTCCTCCGGAGGGCAGAGTCATTACATTCCCCCTTTGTGCCCCAGCTCCTTAATGTTATGACCAGATTCTGTTTCCCACTGCCAAAACCTGCAGGTCAAACTAATGAGGATGAAATTGCAGTAATTAAACTTTTCTGTGTTCTTAAAGAATCTCAGTTTAGCCCCTCACTCATTAAATGCGTTTACCTGTGAACCAATGAATATATTAGGAAACAAAGAGAAAAAAACATTAGGGGTGACCACCAGATGGAGACTCATTATCGACGCACCAATCAGGCGTCGGCCCTAATGAGGGCGCTGGTCATCGGCTTACGCCCCTAAACGCTGAGCGTGATCAATCAAACTCTGGCAGTCGGTTCTTTGGTGTGATGCAGGGCGAAGGGCAAAGAGAATGCCCTCATCATCATCTTCACAACAGAGAAACTCATTAGCTCAAGATTTTTAATTGCAGAGGCAATGCGTACAGAAATGTTTTTAGAAAATGCCTTTCAGTTTCTCAGTGTGCAGTGGAAACAAGAGTTGCCTGAAGCACGACTGATCGGTAGGAATTGCTGCTGATCACTGGCGTTAAATGAATCTATTAGGTTAAGCTGCAAGAAGCCAAGTGCTTTCTTCAGAAAACAAATCCATATAGATTCAACAAACACTTTGTTAAAGGGATAGTTCACCCTAAAAAGAAAATTATCTCATCATTTACTCATCCTCATGCCATCCCAGATGTGTATGACTTTCTTTCAACAAACAGAGATTTTTAGAAGAATATCTCAGCTCTGTAGCTTCATACAATGCAAATGAATGGTGGCCAGAACTTCCCAAAAAGCATAAAGGCAGCATAAAAGTAATCCATATGATATGATATGTGTGGGTGAAAAACAGATCAATATTTAAGTAATTTTTTACTATAGATCTCCACTTTCACAGTCTTTTTTTTTTTTTTTTTTTGGTGATTCACATTCTTTGTGCATATCGCGTCCTACTTGGCAGGGAGGAGAATTTATATTAAAAAAAATTCTTAAATATTTATCTGTTTCTCACCCACACCTATCATATCGCTTCAGAAGATATGGATTTAACCTCTGGAGTTGTATTGATTACTTTTATGTTACCTTTATATGCTTTTTGGACCTTCAAAGTTCTTGCCACCATTCACTTGCATTATATGGACCTGCAGAGCTGAGATATTCTTCTAAAAATCTCTGTTTGTTGAAAGAAAGTCATACACATCTGGGATGGCATGAGGATGAGTAAATGATGAGAGAATTTTCTTTTTGGGTGAACTATCCCTTTAAATGCAGTCTTCTTTAATCTCTCTTTTCCTTTGACAAATATGAATTACCTGAAGTATGTTTTTATATTGAAAGTTACAATCATGCAAGATAAATTCAGTCAGTATTATTTGGTTACCATCATCAACATGTAGATTGTTTCAGCATGTTTTCATAAGACACCACATTATTGCTTGAAAATTTGGGGCCTGAGACCACATTGAAAATCTGTGATTAAAATTAGGAACACCTGTACACCTACTTATTCATGCGGTTATCTAATCAGCCAATCATGTGGCAGCAGTGCAATGCATAAATCATGCAGATATAGGTCAGGAGTTTCAGTTATGTTCACATCAACCATCAGAATGGGGGGGGAAAAAAACTGATCTCAGTGATTTGGACCGTGGCATGATTGTTGGTGCCAGACGGGCTGGTTTGAGTATTTCTGAAACTGCTGATCTCCTGGGGTTTTCACACACAACAGTTTCTAGAGTTTACTCAGAATGGTGCCAAAAAAAAAAAAAAAAAATCCAGTTAGTGGCAGCTCTGCGGATGGAAACGACTTGTTGATGAGAGAGGTCAACGGACAATGGCCAGACTGGTTCGAGCTGACAGAAAGGCTATGGTAACTCGGATAACCACTCTGTACAATTGTAGTGAGCAGAATAGCATCTCAGAATGCACAACACATTGAACCTAGAGGCAGATGGGCTACAACAGCAGAAGACCACATCAGGCACTTTGTTAGATAAGTGAGTGTATTACTTTATTACTTTTTCCACAGAAAGTGTTTTACTCGCCACTCCTACCAGGAAGCCCGGTAGACCTGTTTGACGACTACTGGAACACATATTACCTGTATGATGTTGTTTTTCTTACTGGAGGTTGTTTCCTCTTTATAAACTACTATCTGTAACAGACAGCTGGACAGGGATAAACAGACCTAGGAGAGAGAGACACTGAGCAAAGAAAAAGATAGGCTCTATGAGGTACAGCAAAGATCAAAGGTAAAAAAAATAAAAACAGAACACGTACACTGGCTGTGCCAAAAAGATGGAAAACCACATAGTGTGACATTAAAATTACAAAACCAGCTCCCTTCTTAATTAATTAACTGTATTTAACAGGTATGTAAATTGTTTCTTAAAAGACTGCCTTTTGTATTCAGGAAGTTCAAAGAGCTGTCTCTTGTGTTTTGTCATGCAAGTCTGCTTTTTTGTTTTAATCTGATCTTCTTCTGTTTTAAATTCCAGTTTTTGTTGTCATTTGTGATGTTCGTAATGCTAAAACATAAGCTGTAATGACAGTATTTTGTACATTCAGGCTTTTAACACACAAATCAGTTTTCATTGTCTTTTAAATCTTTTGTCAACCAGGCACAAAACATATTAAAATGCGATGATAATGACACCTAGAATGTAAGATAAAATAAAAGAGACCAAAAAAACTCTCTCAAGGACAAAAACATGGTGTCAGAACAGAATTTACTATATAGCCATGACTGTTTGGAGCTTTGCATAATTTTTCACGGCAATTAGAAGAATGGGTAACAAGTTTTGAAATGTCATAGCTAAGGGCGTGACTAGCTAATGAAGCAAGTCCCGGATGTTCTGATCCAGTGGCTTGGAGCGGAATAGCCTGCTCTCTCTCTCTCTCTCTCTCTCTCTACTGTATCTTTCTTTTTCTCTCTCTCCCTCTTACACACTTTCTCACACATTCAGCAAGTTGCCAAGACAAAAAATATACAGGCCCTGTTCAAGGTCTAGGGAGAAGGCAAAGGACATGGAAAAAACCCCTTGAGACAGAGAGAGGCCAGCACGCAAGCTGAGTGTGGTTGTCTCTGCTTGATTCCACGACCCCCCCCACACCCTTTGTATTTTTTGTCTTTTATGTCCCCCCATCCACCCCCTGGTGCACTGGTTTGTAAGTGTTGTCCTTCATGGTCTCGCCTTTACAGAGTTTTCTCTTTTTATGTGTGTGTGTGTGTGTGTGTGTGTGTGTGTGTGTGTGCGTGTGTCAAAAGGTCATAAAATGACCCGTCTACTAGAAACGCATAAAGCTGTTCTAGGATCATATATACAGTATACTTTCATTTAGAATGATTTCATTAGTTTTCCCAAGGCTAGACCTTAAGGGTTAAAATGAAAATTTTCATGTTGTTCAAAAACTTGATTTTCTGTCTTCCAATTTTCCCATGCCATGACAAATTTTTTCTGTCAAACTCCAAAATGACAAAATCAACAGAAAAGTAGTCCATACAACTCATGTGCTGTATTTCATGTTTTCTGAAGCCAATCAATATCTTTGTGTGAAGAACTGAATGAAAATTAAAACGTTAATCCCTGAAAAGATTCTTCTCTGCCATAGCACTAAAATATAATTCACATTTTCACATTTAATTCACAGCTTTTCAGAGAATAAGAACTTAAATGTCTGATTCTGTGAAGTTCTGACTGCAAAATTAAATACCACCTGATAGTTAAATATTTACATCAAACAGTTAGGGTGACAGCATTAAATTAAAAATAAACGTATACTAATTAACAAAATAATATACTAATTAAAATGAATAAAATGAGCAAACACCCTATTTTATATAACAGAATAAAAATACTCAGATCAGCCACAACATAAATACCACCTGCCTAGTATCGTGTAGGTCCCCCTCGTACCGCCAAAACAGCTTTGACCCGTCGAGGCATGGACTCCACAAGACCTCTGAAGGTGTCCTGTGGTATCTGGCACCAAGATGTTAGCATCAGATCCTTTAAGTCCTGTAAGTTGCGAGGTGGGGCATCCATGGATTGGACTTTTTGGTCCAGCACATCCTATAGATGCTCAATCAGATTGAGATCTGGGGAATTTGGAGTCCACGTCAACACCTTGAACCCTTTGTCATGTTCGTCAATCCATTCCCGAACAATTTTTGCAGTGTGGCAGTGCGCATTATCCTGTTGAAAGAGACCACTGCCATCAGGGAATACCGTTGCCATGAAGGGGTGTACGTTGTCTGCAACAATCTTTAGGTAGGTGGTACGTGTCAAAGTAACATCCACATGAATGCCAGGACCCAAGGTTTCCCAGCAGAACATTGCCCAGAGCATCACACTGCCTCCGGCAGACTGCCTTCTTCCCATAGTGCATCATGCTGCCATCTCTTCCCCAGGTAAATGACGCACATGCACCCGGCCATCCACATAATCTAAAAGAAAACGTGATTCATTAGACCAGGCCACCTTCATCCATTGCCCCATGGTCCAGTTCTGATGCTCACATTCCCATTGTAGGTGCTTTCAGCAGTGGATATGGGTCAGCATGGGCACTCTGACTGTTCTGCGGCTATGCAGGGGTTCATATGAATTAGTGAATCATTCATGCGAACTAGTTTATTTGCATGAGCCATACGAAAATAAACTGGATTTTCCAACACTAAAAATAAGGGAATCTTCTTTTGTAACCATTTCATTTACATGAACTGTCCAAAAGAACTGGAATGTTTTGGATGATTTCCCAGCGCTACATGTTTGATTACTCCCTCGGCTTTATTTCTGTGTTTGCAATACAGTGTGACAAATATAGCGTTTTGTGATGCTATACCCCTTCTCATTGGAAAATGTAGCTCAATATGGAAAAGCTATTGTGAAAATAGTTGAGCTACTGTCAGGGGCGGGTTTATGATTTCTGAGGCCCCAAGCAACCGACCAAACTGGGGCCCCATTTTGAAAATTTTTGCTTAAAAAATTACATAAAATTGATTTTAAATCATAACTTTAAATTCATCCTAAAAGCCGTTGTAGCCAAGTACATTCAAAATGTTTAATGAAATAAAAATCTAGGTGAATGTAATTAATGCATGTTTTCCAGTTTTTCCAAGATAAAAAAAGCAATATTTACCTACATATATTTGTGTGTGTATGTGTGTGTGTGTGTGAACAGGGTGTGCAAAACCTACTACATCACCCAGTAACATTTTGGAATTTAGTTGGTATTTATTAATATTATAAACCATCAATTATTTATTGTTGTCCAGTTTGTCATTATAACATGATAAAATATTATTATTATTACTTTGAGGATTTGTTGTATACAATAGCATTATATTCCTTTCTTATTTACTTTCAGCTGGAGCTCATATTCTGACGTTGCAGTGTATTGTTCACCATGTTGCAAAAGGCTGTAACAGTAAACACACAAGGCATGGTGGCCCCTCAGCACACTAGAGCAGAAGGAGGAAAAAACATTGCCATTTATCAAGCGCTGAAGCTTTGCTTGGGGCAGAACAATCTGGAATAATATTAAACATCATAACAGTTACCTCTTTGCAACCTGAACTGGTTCAGAATGTTAAATCTTTGTGACACCTGCACTAAAAACAGTCTAAACGCAGCGCAACGAATGAAACAGAACGCAGGTGTCTCAACATGCATTTTTGAAACCTGAAGTTGTCATTAACTTGAAACAGTGTCTAAAAATGTGCCGCTCACTGCATGACACATTGAAGAAACACCGAGACGTGGTGCAGCAGTCAAGGATGTTCGTCCAGCGCATTTACATAGGAAAACAATGAAAAAACAGAGCAGACGCACACAAAAACACGTTTGGTGTGAACGGCCCCAACCCATCCGTTCGCGCGTATCTGAGTGTGTGAGTGAAACAAGTTTGGAAGGCCTATGTATTTTTTCATAAATTACAAACCCAAACCCAAAGTCCTACTGACCTGAACCCGGCAGCTTCTAACGTGAAGCGCTCTGAGAGTGCTGACAATGGTGTGCTCACGTGTGTACCCAGAACAACATGTCACCTCAAGTGGTTTTTGTGTAGCTTTTCTACCGGGGTGGGGGCGCTCTCAACGTCCGGGGCCCCACCAATTGCGTGGTTTGTGTGGTGGTTTAAACCGCTACTGGCTACTGGCACACTACTAAAAAATTTTGTTAAACTAGGAGTGTTGCTACTAAGATAGTTACTCCCCAACACTGAAAACATCACAGATAAAATAAAATAAATGTATTCATCAAAGATCTATTAAAGGTGAAAAGAGGGAGATAGCAGCAAAAGGATGAAAAGCAAGAGAGTGTGAATATATGTGTCTGTATGTGTGTGTGTGTGGCTTGTTCTAGCCCGCATGTTGCCAAGGGAGGTATTGAAATACTGCTTCATCAGTCACCAAGCTGTGTGTGTCCCATCTCTGGAATAGGGGAGGAGATGAAAGTAATTTAATGTACATCTATAATTAATTCCCTCTGTGTGAGTGTGTGTGCAGTGGTGGCAGTTGGCCTGAGTTGTGGAGGGGCCGCTGGTGATGGAGTGTATTTATTATCTGCTTTTGAAGGAGGTGTCATGATGGGGCATGGCCCAGTGACACTGTAGCGTGAGACTCATCAGTCGTAATGTCCTGCACTGGGCTATGGTGCAAATATGGGGCATGACAGAACAGCAGTGGGACTTTCTTTGTTTCTAATTCTCTCTCTTTCTCTCTTGTCCTTTTAAAAACCACATTGTCTTCTCTTGTCTCTCTTCAGTTTCTTCTATACCAGTGATTCTAAAATGGTTTTACTTTAGGACCCGAATTTTACATTGGACATTTACTGTTGATCCAACACAGTACAAAAATAGTTTATCGAACAAAATTGACTTTCGATTGTTTCAACAGCCAATAATTCACCATACAATAATCACAAACTGTGTAATTAATGTAGGATTTAATTTAGTCTGGGTAGTATTTTCTTTTACATTCTTTTACATAGTTGTGTTCATGGCTTTTGAGAATAAGTGCATAATGTCACGTTGGTATCTGGGTCATTTAAAAATAAGGTTTTCCTAGATTATTAAAAATCTAGTTTAAGACACTAGTGTCAAGTTAGTAGAAATGTAATTTTTGTGTCCATGTAGGTTTCGTAATTTTTTAAAAACATTTATAGCATTTTCTACAAAAAACAAATATTGAAAGACTTCAAAAGTGTCAAGTATTGTAACCATCTAGTAAAAGGTATTGAAATACTTTCCTTGTACACTAACTACACATAAGTGTACACAACTTAATCATTACTTTAAAAAAAAATGTTTTCAAACTGGTGTTTTTTTTTTCTTTAACAAATATAATTAAAGCTGCACTATGTAAGATTTTTTGGATACAAATGAACAAATTGCCATTGTTGTTTGAGTACATAAACAACCAGTGTTCAAAACAATGTTCTTACCCTGATTCACTACTGTAAGCCTATAAAAATAATTTGTTGAGCTGTCTGGGCTGATTTGGTGCGAAATTGCTGGCTTATGACATGCATCCTTGCATCACTACGTCATGTCCATGAACATAGGAAAGAAGAACCTTGGAACTCTATTTCACAGGCGGACTCATTTGATTATGACACCGGCTGTCCCATGTTCCCATGTAAACAGTAGATAGTGGCAATGTGCTGTTTCAGTTTGCAAGTAGCCATTATAAAGAAAAAAGAAACTACAGTTCAGTCAGTCACACACACACTGTTCAGGACAGCATTGCAACGATCTGGATGGATGTATATCTGTTATCTGTTTGGCAAATTTGTTTACCTGCTATAATGCATGGATTTGGATATGTTGTCTGGTAGGGTTGTTGAAGCTAATATTGCTTGTCATGCTTGTATGAATAGAACATTACTCATGTGTTAACCGATCGCGATGTATCTAAGTTGTCGGGGGAAGTTACTGTGTTCCCTATCTGTCACTCTCTCAATGTTGTGTCGATATAGTGTCACTAGGGGTCGCCCTTGGGAGCCCCAAACACCTCTGATCTTTGAGAAAAGGCCAATGGGAATTGGCGAGTGGAATTTGCATGCCACTCCTCCAGACATACGGGTATAAAAGGAGCTGGCTCGCAACCACTCATTCAGATTTTCTCTTCGGAGCCGAGTGGTTGTATTCAGTGAGCTGAATTACTCTGCCAATCCATTCACCTCGAAAACTGTTGGATTTATGGCGCATTACAGCAGTTTCTCCCCCTCGTGCAACGGTGGAGTGCAGAGAACGCCCCTGGGTGCTTCGACAATCTAAAAGAGTATATATTCTTGCAATAAAAAAGTACATTTTCCCTACTAAAAGAGTGGCACTGACGGAGAGCATCTTTTTAAAGATGACTTTCCGTCTGTGTTTATTTCCTGGTTGCGGTCGTTACCTCTCTGCTTCCGAAGGCCACGATCGCTGTCTTACGTGCTCGGGCGCTGCCCATGCGGAGACAGCGTTCGTGGATGGGTCATGTTCTCACTGCGAGAACATGACCATGGCAACGTTGCGGTCGCGGTTTTCCGTCGTTAGAGGGAAATCCACCCCAGCAGCTCCCCGCCTCGGTCCTTCTACCTACGGGTTTGAGGCCGTGTCTGTTAGCACTGGGGGCGATTTGGGGATCCCAGTGGGAGCCGCTCCGCTGGGTAACTCCCCACGAACCCCCCATTCCCCAGTGCGCTCGTTTGCCCCGGTAGAGTTCTGGGATGAGACCGCTGGCTCGTCTCAGGGCGAGTTCGCGATCTCATTCAGCGCTCGCGAAGTGGATGAGCTCTCAATTGCAGCATTGGAGAGCGGGCTGGTCCAGTCTGATGCTGAGGACTCGACTGGGCTCCCATCTTCGGGTGCGGTCGCCCAGTCACAGGCCAATGCGGATCGACGATGGTCATGGCGCAGACTCTTGGGCAGACAATGTCCACCCTGGTGGTCCAGGAGCACCACCTATGGCTCAACTTGGTTGAGATTAGGGAGGCTGACAAGGTACAGTTCCTTGACGCACCCGTCTCCCAGGTCGGCCTATTCGGAGACACAAAGTCGAAGACTTTGCCCAGCAGTTCTCGACGGTTAAGCAGATGGATGCTATTCAGAATATCCTGCCCCGGCACAGATCAAGATCCCACACCCCGTCTGCTCGTCGCCAGGGGCGTCCCCCTGTGGCGACGACACCGGTTCCGCCGCAGCCCGGGCCAGTGCTTCAATGTCCCCAGACTCAGCATGGCCACAAGTTCGGGGTCCGAGCCCCCTCAATGTAGTGCCTCAGCTCCGCCCTGCCGCAAGGCCCCACCCGCCGATATGTCCGACGCGATTGTCTCCTTGGTCCCCCTTGTCCGGAGCTTGGGGCCGTGGCTTACGCTCCCCAACCCGTTGCGATGGCTGACCAGGACCATCTGACTCGGCTATGAGATTCAGTTCACCAGGCACCCGCCTGGGTTCATGGAAATCACGTCCCTTCCACAGAAGGGATGCGGTAGAGCCTGTCCCTCCAGCCGAGATGAAGAAGGGGTTCTACAACCCCTACTTCATCATACTAAGAAAAGGCAGTGGGTTGCGGCCAATCCCGGACCTGCGAGTCCTGAACTAGGCCTTGCACAGACTCCCATTCATGATGCTGACACAGAAACGCATTTTAGCGAGCGTCCAGCATCATGACTGGTTCGCGGCGGTAGACCTGAAGGACGCGTACTTCAACGTCTTGGTTTCTCCTCGGCACAGGCCCTTTCTTCAGTTCGCCTTCGAGGACCGGGTGCACCAGTACAAGGTCCTCCCCTTCGGTCAGTCCCTGTCGCCTCGCGTCTTCATGGAAGACAACTGTCTCGACGTTGATGTCACACATTAAGTTTATTGTTTGTTTCATTAAGCAATTGCTATGCTAAACATAGCAAAGTTATTAAACTATACTCTGTAGTGCTTCCAACCAGCATGTTTATAGCATGCTAACATTCACTTTCATTAGTTAGTGCATAAAGAAATACAATATTTGTTTGAGTTAAATTGACATGACTGATTTTGTTGAGTTTATCCAATTCAACTAGGTTATTTCTACACGAAGTGTTTGTGTTGAGGTTACATAGCAATTTTTAGTTAAGAAAACTCATTTCAAACATGAAACATGATGTGGTGGAAATGTAAGCACAGCGTATTTCTAGCGGAAAGACTAGCAGCTGTACATCATCGCACCATTAGCTAGGTAACTCCTAGCCAATAACATGTAAGCCATTGCTTTATAAGTCTGCTCACAATCTATCATATTGCTGTTTCAGTGTGCTAACGCGGCAACCTCCACCACCCCACCATCACCAGTTGAGTCCCGTCCTGAACGGGGTTAGGTTCCTCGCCCCTGCCTCCTATCTCCGGCAGGATATGATGGTTCCGAGTACAACTTCTTCGGACCGTCAGACGGGGCTTACGCCAAAGAGAGACATTACATTTTCTGTTTTATATTCATCAAATAAATGTCATCTTGAATTTCACTCAAGTCTGCAAGTCTTCCTGATAGAACCACTGTTCATGATCAAATCAAGTTCAGCCAGGTATTTGCATTTTTAGTGTATTTTGAAAATTACTTAATAGATCTGGGCAAAAAGAATAGCGTCACATCATGCCGAAATACCTTAGAGTTTGATTGGACGCATGGTCTTTGACGTCAACAACATTTTCTTCTCTTTAAAATTTGATAAGCCTATTTATTTTGCTTTTCTAACTACATTTGATTTTATTATTAAATCTATTTTAATATTTGCATTTAGCATTGTTTCACCCTGCTGTCCGCAGTCTTATCAGGACAGACCTGTGACCCATATTTGTTTCACGACCCACTAGATTAGAACCACTGCTCTACAAATCCCTGTTTTTTGTTTGTTTGTTTGTTTTTGTCTCAATCTCCTCATCTTTTGAAATTACGCTTCATTAGTGTAACATCCGAGGTTGTTACCCCTCCTACCAACCACCAGAGGGAGCCCTCTCCCGAATACTAACTCTGTACTGTTTCTTCATTGGTTACTTCCTGTCTGAACTATATAAATACCATACTGTTTCCACTGTCACGTTGTGAAGTATTGCCAGCTTACCCTGCCTTAACGAGCATTTTTCCATTACCATTGCTGATTGTTAATTTGTTATGACCTTTGCCTGATTCCTGGATTTTCTGCTTTTTGGATACCCCTTTGTTTTGTCTTTTTGGTTTATTGGATTATACCGCCTGCATAACGACTATATATATTTGCCTGCCGATTTGGATTGTTTGCTTTTGTTCTAATAAACTTCCAGCACATGGATCCTAACACTGTCTCCATGGCCAGTTCATTACAGAATACTTCGCCTCCCATGGATCCAGTGGAAGTTTCACAGCTCTAGGACGCATTCGCACACCAGTGCGAGGTATTAAGGGGTTACCAAGACCAGCTGAACAAACTACAAGCTGCCAACGAATGTTTGACACAATACATTCACTCACTGCCAGCTCCCCATGTTAACCCGGTAAGCTTTGCTCTCCCTGATAAGTTTGATGGTTCTGCTGAAAAATGCCGGGGTTTCTTACGACAATGTAAGGTATTTTTTCAAAATCAGCCTGAATCATTTGATCAAGATGCCAGGAAATGTTCTTTTTTGATGTCACTGCTTACCAGAAAAGCTCTTGATTGGGCCGCTGCTGTTTGGGATAAAGATACTCAAATCCAGGTTTCATTTGATTACTTCATTCAACAAATCCACGGAGTCTTAAAGTATTCAGCGTGCAGTCAAGATATCTCTGTTCAGCTACTTCATCTACGCCAGGGTCATCGATCAGCAGCAGATTATGCAATTCTGTTCAGGACACTAGCGGCTCAGAGTGGGTGGAATGATGTCGCTCTGAAGACTGTTTTCCACAAGGGGCTTAACCTGAAACTCAGGACTCAACTAACCTGCAAGGGTGAAGGTATGAATCTTTCTGAATATATCACTATGGCCATCAAGATTGATAACCTGCTTCAGAATGCTTCACGGCCTCAGTTATGTTTCACCCCCGGATTCTACAGTCTCAGTACAGGCTCAGAGATCCACTGTATCAACCAAACCCATGCATGTTGCTTACACTCGTGTTTCCATGGAGGAATGCCAATGACGACACAACGAAAACATTTGCTTTTACAGTGGTTCTCCAAGTAATCTCAATGCTGCATGCCCACACAAGAAATCAAGGTTCCCTGAGTCAAGGCAACACGTGAGTACTGTGAACATTAAATCACCCATCTCACATAATTTTCTCTTGCCTTTAGAGATCTCCATTAGTGATCATGTAAGATGTGTTACAGCATTAGTGGATTCTGGGGCTGCTGTTAATCTCATTAATCAGGGGATTGTACAAGAACTCAACATACCCACCACTGAATGCTTTCCTAGGCTTAACATCACCACTGTGGATTTCGCACTTATTGGTACTGGCATAACCCAACAGACTGTTCCTATAACCATCAAGATTGGACTTTCATGTTGAAAATATTTCACTAAATGTAATCAACTCACCCAATCACGCTCTTATCCTGGGTCATCCCTGGCTGGCCGTCCACGACCCATCGATATCCTGGAACCAAGGTGAGCTCACACATCGGTCAAGTTTCTGTCATGAACATTGTCTTCATATTGCTGTTTCCAGGCCTTAATTTATCACCAGTGTAGAGAGCCCTAAATCACAGAAGGAGACCATGATTCCCAAGGAGTATGCAGAGTTCAGTGAAGTGTTTAGCAAGATTAAAGCTACACAACTTCCTCCTCATCGTCCATGGGACTGTGCCATTGAACTTCTGTCTAACACAGCTCCACCGAGAAGCAAGGCCTATGCATTGTCACGCCCTGAGACCCTTGCCATAGAGAGTTACATTGAGGAAGCCCTTGCCTCTGTTACATCCATCCCTCCAGCTCCCCAGCTGCTGCAGGATTCTTTTTTCATGGAGAAGAAGGATGGAGGTCTACGTCCCTGTATCGACTATCGAGGCCTGAACTCTGTCACTATAAAATATCATTACCCATTGCCACTTATCCCCTCCACCCTTGAACAACTCCGTGAAGCAAAGATCTATACCAAACTGGATCTAAGGAGTGCTTATAACCTCATCAGGATCCGAGAAGGGGATGAGTGGAAGACTGCATTCATCACCACCAGGGGGCACTATGAATATTTGGTCATGCCGTATAGACTTGCCAATGCCCCCTCGATTTTTCAGTCTTTCATCAACGAGATTTTCAGAGACTTACTGAATAATTATGTGGTGGCTTACATTGACGACATGCTCATTTATTCACAAAACATGGAACAACATATCCAGCAGGTCAAGACAGTCTTGTCACATCTCCAGGAACATCAACTATTCGTCAAGGCAGAGAAATGTGTGTTCCATACCTCTCATACCACCTTCCTATGTTACAACATCAGCCATCAAGGTGTAGAGATGGATGTCTCAAAGGTAACAGCTGTCACCGAATGGCCTCGACCTACTAAACTCAAGGAACTACAGCAGTTCCTGGGTTTTGCCAACTTCTAACACCGTTTCATTAGGAACTATAGTACCATTGCAGCACCACTCACATCAATGCTCAACGGAAAGCCAAGAAAGTTGCCATGGAACGATGCTGCATGCCAAGCCTTCATCTCCCTCATGTAAAGCTTCACAACCGCTCCAATACTGAAACATTCTGACCCCAATCTTCCCTTCATCATTGAGGTAGATGCTTCAGATTGTGGGATTGGAGCAGTCCTGTCACAATGTCACGGAACACCAGGCAAGCTTTACCTTTGTGCCTTCTCCAGAAAGTTGAACTCCGCTGAACGTAACTATGATGTGGGGAATAAGGAGTTACTTGCCATGAAAGCGGCACTCGAGGAATGGCATCATTGGTTAGAGGGGGCAGTCCACCCATTCCAAGTTATCACCGACCACAAGAATCTTGAATATATCATGGCAGCCAAGAGACTGAATCCATGCCAAGCCTGATGGTCATTGTTTTTCACCAGTTTCAGTTTCACAGTCACTTACCACCCTGGCAGCAAGAACAGAAAGGCAGATGCTCTTTCACGCAGACACGATCCTCCTCACCTCCAACCTCACCCTGGGTCCATCCTGCCACCATCTGTCATCATAGCACCGATTAGCTGGGATTTAATGGAAGAAATACAACAAGCACAACAGCATGAACCATCACCTAACTACCCCCCAACCAAGCACTATGTACCCCAAGCTCTACGTCAGAGGACGATCCAATGGGTCCACACCTCCTTGAGCACAGGACACCCTGGCATCCAAAGAACAATCACTCTTGTATGTAATTCCTTCTGGTGGCCATCTGTGATTCATGATGTGACTAATTATGAGAAGTCTTGCCAGGTGTGTCCCCAATCCAAGACCCCCAGAGAACTGCCCACGGGGTTGCTTCAACCACTGCCCATACCTCAAAGACCATGGTCTCACCTGTCTATCGACTTCGTCACAGACCTGCCAAACTCCCATGGATACACTACCATTCTGGTAATCATTGACTGATTTTCCAAATCATGTAGACTTGTCCCTCTCAAGGGTTTACCCACTGCCATGGAAACCACTAATGCTTTTATTCCACCAAGTCTTTAGGGTCTATGGATTACCAGAGGACATTGTGTCCGATCGAGGTTCACGTCACGAGTTTGGCAGGCGTTCTGCAAACAGTTGGACATTAATGTGAGTCTCACCTCTGGTTATCACCCTCAGGCCAATGGACAGGTGGAATGTCTGAATCAAGAGATTGGCAGATACCTTCGAAGCTATTGTAGCTGTGAACAGGAGAAGTGGAGCGACTTCCTGACCTGGGCTGAATATGCACAGAACTCCCTCACCCATACTTCTATGGGTCTAACCCCCTTCCAATGCGTGCTGGGCTACCAACCCCCAATGTTCCCTTGGTCAGGAGAACCTTCTACGGTGCTAGCGGTGGACGATTGGATTAGGCGAAGCGAGAGGGTGTGGGACAGCGCACATGTCCGGTTACAGCGAGCTGTCAGAGCTCAATGTTTACAGGCTGACCGGCAGAGGCATCCCCATCCCAACTATCAGCCAGGACAGAGGGTCTAGTTGTCCACAAGGGATCTCAAGTTGCGGCTACCCTGCAGGAAGCTCAGTCCAAGGTATGTGGGTCCTTTCAGAATTATCCGTCAAATAAACCCAGTTGCTTATCGTTTAGAGCTTCCTGCTAATTACCGTATCTCTCCTTCCTTCCATGTGTCCTTGCTGAAATCCGTCCACCCGGCGTCTGGCTCTGGAACCACGGATTCTGAGCCTCCACCTCCATTGGAGGTAGATGGAGCCCCAGCGTATATGGTCAGAGAGATCATGCTCAAGATGACGAGGGAGTCAGATGCAATACTTGGTGGACTGGGAGGGTTACAGACCAGAGGAGAGACCATGGGTAGCTGCCAAGGACATATTGGACCTGTCCCTGATCCAAGAACTTCATCATGCCCATCCTGATCGTCCAGCACCATGACCAAGGGGACGTCCCAGCAGAATTTCATTGCTATTGCTGATTGTTTATTTGTTATGACCATTGCCTGATTCATGGATTTTCTGCTTTTTGGATACCCCTTTGTTTTGTTTGCCTTGTTGGACTGTCTTTTTGGTTTATTGGATTATACCGCCTGCTTAACGACTATCTCTATTTGCCTGCCGATTTGGATTGTTTGCTTATGTTAATAAACTTCCAGCAAATGTACCCTAACACCGTCTCCATGGCCAGTTCATTACAATTAGATTGTACTGCTTAAACCTGACAGTTAAAATGCTCTCAAAGAAGCATTAGTGTCTCCTGACATCTACAGTAATTAATAGTTGGTAAACAGATGTTGAAAGAGGTCAGCTAGCATTAGACAGGTGTGAAAACAGGTGATTGTAATGGGCAGCATATGGAGCTGTGATGGATGAATGTCTTTCCCCCATGGCAGCTGGTGAAGGTGTGCTCTCCCTCCGTAAAAAGCGGACCAACTCTTGGACCATTGTTGGTAAACTCCCCACATGGTTATTTCACTCTCACAGTTCACATTTACTCACAGTTTCTAACCATCTATGAGTTATATGGTTAATAATTTAAAGGAATAGTTTACAAATTAAAATTTTGTTATCATTTACTCACCCTAATGTTGTTCTAAACCTATATGACTTTCTTTTGGGGAACACGAAAAGAGATGTTCAGACTTTTCCATAAAAAAATTTAAAAAAGCGAATAGGGACGGAACTGGTCTACCTCTCTGCCATCTTCAGAAGCTCTCCTTTTGTGTTCCACAGAAAGTCATATGGGTTTGGAATGCCATAAAACTGAATAATCTACTAAATCTAAAGAATTTTCAAACTGCTTTTCCATGTAGAACTTGATCTCAATCTAGGAAACAAAATTTGCTTATATTGATAAACTTAATATCAAGCTGTAATTACCTGATTACCATCAAGTTGTCAATTATTGACACCTACAAGCTTCTAATATTACATGTCTATGTCTCAGCAACTTTCTTACACTCACACAAACACACACATACACACACTGGTGTTCTGTGTCACTTGACAAACTCTCAGTAGAGCTTGTTTTTATGCTGAAGATCATTTCATGTAACTGGGCCCTCTGTGGTAATGACCTTGCATGTTTTTCCACCCTTCTCTCTATAAATTGGAGAAAGGAAATCTACTTTGACATGGAGCCCAGAAGATGTATTAGGATTCTGTGGTAACTGCTTGGCATAATAAGGTTGCAGTGTAAGTGTTTAATTAGAGTAAGTGTGGCCATCCCCAAGGAGAGATATTTTATTACCACAACATGTCATAGGAAAGATTCACCAACAAAGAGAGAGAGGGCACTGTAAAATATAAAAATAAGTTATTTTTCAGATATACAGTAACTATACCAAATAATGTGCTGTCTTAATAGACGTCCACGTAAATGGTAAAGCAGGGTTAAATGCATACGGTGCAAATTAAGAATTATTTAAAATAAGGTAATCCTTTTGTATCAGCCAGATACTGATTGAAAAAATATGTCTTTTTGTTTGCTTTCATGAATATTAAAGCTGTAAAATTTTGGTTTAAATAGCGTCACCAAAGGAAATTGCAAAAATAATAAATGTTTTAAACCGTCTACCATTGGTTGCTCTAACAAATAGCCCCTACCCAAACTGACGAAATTGGTTGAGCCAGTGTTGTTGTGTCCAGCTGGACAGGCAGCTCAAACAAACAGAGGAATGTTTGGATATTGCCACAAAGCCAAATTGTTTACACTTTTGGGGAAAATTAACCAACTAATATCTCAATTATAGTAAAACTTATAGTAAGTAAAGTACAGACTCTGCATAGTAAGCTGGGATAGGAGAATGCATTTTAATATAGCGATGGACATTTTTAAGTAATTTGAAGTCGAGTACTCTTAATTCACAAAAAACTAGTACTCGAATACTCGTATATTATGTACTTTAAAAATAACATTTGCACTCACCCGCAGCTTATATAGAAACCAATAATGACAGCATGAGGGTAATGCACATACAGTATACAGTATCCTCATGTGACCCCACGGCCTCATGCGAGGACTCGCTATTTTGGACTCGCTCTACGCAACGCATAATTTAAACCCAATGTTCAGGACACTTTAAGGAGTCATTTAAAGGTTAAACTTCTGACGCAAAGAGTCACATGACCAAACACCATGGCGTAGATTTCCGTGAACTGCTTCTATGGGTGCAGCGCCAACAAAGGTTCCTCTGGTAAGAAACTTCTTCACATTTTTTCCCTGAAAAGAGTAGCATCTCTAGTTTTGTTTGATATGCTGCTTTAAATATTTCGTTCATTTTTCAAGCTTTGGCACGCTGATAAACATGAAGTACTCGGTTGAATGCTGTGGAGCGGTTTTCTGACAGATGTTCCAAAAACATGTTCGTTCTTTTGAATACATTTTCACAGTAGCAAACCTGTGGGTCTTTTCGCTTTATTTGAATCTAAATGTTGTTATATTTTTGTTTGTTAACTCTGTATAATAACGTGCTATTCATTAATATTAGTAAATGCATTCATATATATTTACTCTGCATTTTCACATTGAGAATAAATGTATTCATCCAAAAGCTGAAACATTTTGCTTTCAGAGGCTTTATATGGAGTTAGGATGAAAATAAGGTGCATTTCAAAATATTCTGAGACCAGTGCAGACAGACAGCACACTGCAGGTTAAGTCAATCTCTAAATAGGGAGCAAGGAAGCAAGGGTCCATCCTATAGCTTTCCTATGCAGCTAAGTGCATTCACTCCTAAAATCCAACCAAAAGTTCAGTTTCAGGCTGCAAATGATGTTTGGACCACTCAACATGTTTGGCAGACATGAAACAATGATAATCAGTACATAGATTCAGAATTGTATAATTCAAAATTTTATTTTAACATGATTAGCAGTGATTTGATGATGCTGGCCATTACCTTTAATCAGAATTATGTATTCATCTTTCTAGAAAATCAGCTGTAATGTCTATAACGTCTCAAAATCATGAATAAACAACACTCCTGGACACATAATAAACTATTGATGAAAAAAATGTGACTTTTATAGCTTGGTATTTCTTACAATTTCACAACTTAGCCCCACTGTCCACATATGAGGACATCAATTTTTAGAAAAACTATTTGCTCTAGAAAAAAAGTAAAAATAAATGTTTTGCTTGTTTTTTAGGTGCTACTAGTTACAAACCAAAAAATGAAATGGAAAATGCACACAGAAGTCATGCGGGAGTCTCGGGAGGGTATAAACTCTAAGTCTACATAAAGGCTATCACATTTTTATAATTTCACATTATTCAGAAAACAAGTGGCGAAAGTTGTCTTTTTATAAAATGCGCCCAGCCCATGTTCAGAGATTTCATGCACACACATACATAGTGGTCTTATAGGCTTTGAAGTTTCTTGCACCACTTAGCATTTTTTTTCCACCATAAAAGCAGATCCTCATCAGTTGGTTTGCATGACTCCAACAAGAATCGAATACCAATGGAGTAGAATTCAATACAAATCCACATTTTATAAGTATTGCCACAATTGGCTTTGCTTGAAAGCACAGACGCCATTATATCTTCTTTTCTCCAGCAACACCTCGACGCCATAAATCCACAGCGCCCCCCAGTAGACTCCACTGTAACTTCCAGATTTTATGTGAGATTTAAAGGGAAAATACAGTATAATTCAGCGTTTCCCACGGCAGGCAAATGTGGAAAGGAAAACCAATTTGCGATGTTCGAGTAGCGTTTCAAATTTTCCTCAATTAGGTGAGTACTCCCTATTTTAATATTGAAAAAAAGATACACTTCAGCTTTACAGTTGCTATAAGTGATTTTTGCGCCACCAGTGGCAACAGACAGAATTGCAAAAATAATGATTATATCGAAACAGGTTTCCCAAAAACTACAATAACATTATGTCCAAATTGCCATACCGAATGTACAGAATTCTGTTTAATTTACATCTCGACCAGGTGTGTAATATTAGCATATTCCTAGATATACTACATCTGCCATGTTGGCATTGTCATTTGACCTGTATGTAAAAACTACGTTTTCAGACATCCTACTCATTTGACATACTGCATTATTTGAAACAGGGAAGTATGCATATTTGGACGCAGGGTATGTTTTGGATTGGCTAAAAAATGTACAGACCACAGTCAGATTCTATTTTGTGGTTTACAGAGCCTAGGGACTGTTACACCTACACCTATTTCAGTGATATCTGTCAGGTAGTAGACACTTTTTCTGTGTAGTATTCCAAAGATAATAGTTTACACCAGGTTTTAATTAAGAGAACAAGTAATATGCTATAACGTATACAGATCTAATTGTTTTGTCAAAGTACAAACTCTGACCCTAGTTGACTTGCAAGGACTGAATTCTTTATTGCATGTTCACTGTCAGGGTTGAACTCAAGGGTGGATTACAGAGGAACACTGCTGAAATAGTTTTAAATGCAGATTTGTGTCTGAATTTGGCCACAAGTGTCTTCTCTCTGTTACCATATTTGGGGAGAGACAGTTGGACAATCCTTCTACTGAGAAAGAACATTAAGAGTGTAATAAAAGGTTATCTCACTCAAACACTTGTTGTGATTTAAAGCTGTGATGTTTAATATTAAAATAAACAGCACACTCTAAAGATAGAGTGGAATTTAACACCAATCACAGAACCTTGGACTGAAATATTGAACCGGCCTTCTGCATAAATATCAAAGTAGTTTTAAACAAATAAACCATACCAACAATTTGAGCAACAGTTTAAAAAATGATTTATAATCTAATAGGCTAAAGGTTCTACAATCTCTCTATGTATATTTAAAAACAGCTTTGTAAAAATGAAGGTTGCTCAATTTATCTAAAGAGCATTTTTTGTGGTAGATTACAGACATGAATATAGGCTCAAAGTAAAACGATATTTAAAAAAATTAAAATAAAATATATTTTCTGAAACAGCTATGTAAATGAAGGTTGTTTAGTTTATCTAAATAGCCCTTTTCAGATATTATTAGTATTATGTTAGATGTCTAATTGCAAAGATATAGTCAATTCTTTCAGAATAAGTTAGATTGCAGACATCATATGTAATTTTGCTTATGTTACGTTTGCAATTGAACATTTGACATCAGCCAAGGTAAGCGCTATAAGTATGGAAGCCTTGGAATAGTAATATAGAGATTTTGGATGGGCCTAAAATATATCATTGCAAAATAAATGATGGTCTTTGACTTAATGACACTGTTATTAAGATTAGAAACACAGTCTCAGACTTGCATAGGTAGCAAGCACGGGCAGAGATATAGAGGATTAAAATTCAGATGGGAAAACATGACCATTTTTCCCCCAGCAATAGATTGTCGAGGTGTTGTTGTCAACATTAAGATTTGATTACTGCTGACATGCTGGCCTGAGTGGAAAACAATGTCGCATAATGCCAGTGATGCAGTGTGCATATTAAATATAGCACAGAACCTGGCACTGTAATTAATATGCCGCTGTGGTTTATGAATTTCCTGTCAAAAACAAAGGACCAGAGCAGCATGGACAACATATGCTGTTTCAGTGCATATTAATTCAGTGTTATTTCTTAAAATGAGAAGGAAGATTTAGTGTTGTGTCATTTTTAACATTTTAACCCCATGTTAACTGGTTCCATGCAAGGACAAACAGGCCCCAATCCCCTAGACATCCCAGTTATTTCAGTACATTGATTAAAGCAGCTTCCCTATCTCTCTAGATTCAAATAATAATTTTAATAATTAATAATTTAATAATAATAATTAATAATTAATAATTAATAATTAATAATTAATAATAATAATAATAATAATTTTTAAGCTTCATTGGCAAAGAAAAAGTATGTACTGTTTTTTATACATCATCAATACATTACTCACACATTATTTTGTATGTTTGGTTGTTACTGTGCACATCAGTGTATACTAAGCACAACATTAAAGCCTATAAATGGCATCAAAAAAGGTACCGGGCACATTCAGCTTGGTGTTCTCTCTCTCTCTGTCTCACTGTTTGCTCATGTGAAGATTGCGTGCCAAAGTTATGCTAGGATCTGCTGTCTCCTCTTCTCTTGAGGATTTTTCTCACCTGCCCTTGTGATATTTGTCACTCCATATAACACAGCATATCTCTGTGTCTTTGGCCCTAAAGGCTTGCTGATCACCTGTTAAAGGGATAGTTCACCCAAAAATAAAAATTCACTCATCATTTACTCACCCTCATGCCATCCCAGATGTGTATGACTTTATTTCTTCTGCTGAACACAAACAAAGATTTTTAAAGTATCTCAGCTCTGTAGGTCCATACAATGCAAGTGAATGGGTAGCAGAAATGTGATGCTCCTAAATGCACATTTTTTAGAATCAATCTCCACTTTCTTCCACTCAATTTACATTAAAAAAGGACTTAAATATTGATCTATTTCTCACCCACACCTATCATATCACTTCTGAAGATCTACATTTAACCACTGGAGTCTTTGGATTACTTTTATGCTGCCTTTATGAGCTTTTTGGAGCTTGAACATTTTGCTACTCATTCACTTGCATTGTATGGACCTACAGAGCTGAGATATTCTTCTAAAAATCTTTGTTTGTGTTCAGCAGAAGAAAGAAAGTCATACACATCTGGTATGGCATGAGAGTGAGTAAATTATGAGAGTATTTTCATTTTTGGATGAACTATCCCTTTAAGAAATGTGGCATAATCATTGGATTGTCAATGATGTGATGCTGGTTGCAATATAAGGACAGGGAAGAGCCAGATACCTTAAATAAAGGTTAACAAAGGACATATATACATATTATATAAAAATGTACAAATTTCTGAACTTCTTTAGAATATTAAATCCATTTACTTTCTCTACTGTTTCCTCTTAAAGGGTTAAAAAAAAATACTCACCCTTTTGTCGTATAACTTTCTTTCTTCAGTAGAACACAAAAGATGATGTTTAGCTGAATATCCAAGCTGCTCTTTTCCATACTATGAAAGTCAAGTGAATGGGAATGGATGCTTTCAAGTTCCAAAAATGACCAAAAAAATGTAATAAAGTACCATAAATACAATCAGGTTGACTGTTTAGGACTAAAAACCTCAGTCACCATTTACTTTCATTGTATGGAAAAAAGAGGCAATGAAACTGAATGTGGACTGAGGCTGTTAGTCCCTAACATTCTGCCAAACTTCTCCTTTTGTGTTCCATGAAGAAAGTCATATATACATGGGGGTTTAACAACATGAGGGTGAGTAAATGATGACAAAATTTTCATTTTTGTATGAACTATCCCTTTTAAGCCACATTGCATTATGAGGGATGGCAAGCCTATGACTTGTCTGTCATGAATACAGTCCCTGTTTATAAACCACTTATTTCAGTGACCATCTCAAGTCGAAACCACTGCTCCTGAAATCGTTCGAAAATAAAAAAATGTTCTTTCAGGCATTAGCCCTACAGGGCAGTTTTGTCCCTTTTCTTTTGCTACGGAGGAGAAAATGAGTGATTCGGCTGTATCTGGGCTCCTTCCTCACTTTTTGTCATTTTCAGGCCAGCGCTCCCCGGAGAATCCCGCAGCCGTAGGCATGAGTCGTGATATATATAATGCATGGACTCTGCTCATGCTGTCTTATTTTAGAATGCCCCGCTTGGCTGCGGGAACTTTAACTTTATGTAAATCATTTTAATAAATTTGCAAAAGTTGCTCAAAGGATTTTCACCCATGTTACTGGAGGGTAACAGAGGAAGACCGTAATCCCTTTTGTTCAGTTCCAGCTCACTGTGAATCCTCTGTGTACATGTAAACGACTGTAGTCCTTCCATATGTGTACAGTATGAGTGCATGTGTGTAGGCTAATTCTGTGTAGGCAATATTTTGCCACTTAATGTCATCTTTTTATTCATTAGGATTTTAAACACACAAAAAAGAGCACAGTGGCACTATAATAATTACAGATGTGTCAAAACAACAGAGAAGACAAAATATTATGAATAATTTATTCATTTATTTTTTAAGACCCAATTTACCACCTGAGCACAATTTACCTTCAATGCTCACATTAAACAATTATTCCAGCATTGCTTACTGAGTTAAAAGTGTTGAAAACATACCCTGGGTAATGAAGAAGTAAAGTTAAGAGTGATGGATGGATTGAAACTGCTGACATGAATGCTAATTACAAATGTAAATGCTTCTGCTCTAAGTGGCTGCTGTTTTCTTGCTGTAGCTCAGTGGTTCTCAAATGTATTTGGCCCCGACTCTCCTCTGAAACAACAAAAACTTGCGCGCCCCCCTCCCCCTTCCAAAAAAAAAAAAAAAAAAAAAAAAAAAACGAATGGAAAGTGATCAAAATGTACAAGATTAACAGCATTTTCTTTCATCTTCATAGCACGTAAAATAAAAAAAGTTTATTTAAACATACTTTCAAAACTGAATGAATGAACATGTCACAATGCCAAAATAGCAGAAAGTTTTTCTCTCAATGGAGACATTTACACTGGATAAATAAATAATAAAAAAAGATAATAATAATAATAATTGCAAGGATTCACACCTGTGAATGTTAATCCGCCTCAGCAGTATCTATAAAAACATTTTTAAACTCCAGTAAACTTCCAGAAAGTATAAACGACTGTGATTGGCTCATCACGGCCAGCGCTGAGAAAAGTAACAGCTACTGTGTCAGCGACAAGACGAGGGATGAGAGGATGGTAAATAGACTGTCCATGTTCTAAAAGCACCATACAAGTCGTCCTTTACTCTTGTGCCTTATATATCAATTCTTCTGAAGCCATTCGATAGTGTTGTGTGAGGGACCGACCGAAATATCAGTGTAAATTCATCGTTTCCCCTATTTGAAACTGGCGCGCGAGACATCTTTGTTTACATAAGCGCAGCTGAGAGCGCATCTGACACTATTACATGCTTTGTGCAATTCGCGGTGCCTGCCAAAAGTTTAAACAAAGCAAGAGAAAAAGCAGAGGTGTAGAAATTGCGCACATTGGTTCTAGCGTGTATTGTCACTATATTTGCTGAATGTGTTAAAGTGATTTGAGAGGGTCAGTCTTCCGCGCCCCTCTTACAATACCTTCGCCCAACACTTTGAGAACCACTGCTGTAGTCAGTCTGCACAGTCAGGAGAGATATGCAATGCTGGTTAGACAGCTACTGGGTGAAGCATTTTTTTAAAGTCTCCTGCCACTGTCAGATTTGTCATTACAGTTTAAGCGCGTGCGCGCGCACGCACGCACACACACACACACACACAAACTGCTATATGGTTGTCCCTGACTCCCATTTATCAGAGCTGTGTTACAGTAATAGGGAAGTTCATTAGCTTCATGCAGGGTTAAAGTTAAAAACTGTTCTAACCTAAATATGTGAAATCTTTTGGCAGGACCTGCTATGAGTCCAGACTTAAAGGGGTCATGACATGAGGAATAAAATTGTCTTTGATCATTGTACTATAAAAACATACTGTAAGTTTCAGAACTGAAAACTTCCTCCTTAATAGAAAAAGAGCATTTATTTAAACCAAGCTGAAAAAACAGCTTGTTTGGAATTTGTGGAAATTGTGATGTCACAAGGACCAAATATATCTGCATATGCAATGCCTATTTCCCTCACTGCACCCTTGGCCCCGCCAACTGGTGCTCAGTCAGTCACACAGTTGAAGAGCAGAGAGATGTGCCATTCATGGGAAATTCATCTGAAGTGGATTTACACAGGACATATTTATGTGCCTGCCTGGATTTAAATGTTTTTCTATATAAACGTGCATGGCTTTGAGTGTTATCATACATCTCGCACCGCTTTTAAAACACGCAATGACAAGTTATAATTCTAAAATGCAGACCCCCATTTTGTTTCATTCAGCTGCACTGTCTTGCTGTTGTGCTGTTTTGAAGGTGTCCTGGACTGTTTTTGCACCCATTTGTGCTATTTTTAATTGTTGGCTTTTGTAAACATGCACTTGTTGGACATCTTCGATTGTTTTTATGCGTTTTCAGCGATGTATGCTGCGTTTTAAGAGCAGTAAAAACACATCTCATTCTGCTGCTGCCACTGACTGGGAGAAACACGTGCTGTTCTGTGTGTAAACAAACTGGGAAAATTTGAGATGTGAAGACCAGAGTCGCTACTTTGGCCTGTTGAAGCAGCCCAACACCACCACCATGAACTGTTCACGTTCATGTATTCAGAACATCTCAGCGAGGATTGTATGTTTTCGGCTATTATGAGCGTGATTGCTTGTGAACCAGTCACAGGAACTGTTAATGAAGGATGGGGCAGTTAAAACACTACTGGACTAAATTCGTAAGTGAACATTTTCATTCATGAATAATTCATAAGTCATGACTGTTTGATAGATTATGGTGCTGCTTGAGTGAACAGTTTAATATCTTCAGATGAATTGTGTTGGATGTGGGTTATATGTTAATCCTGAAATTTTGTTTTATAAATGTTGTGGTCTTGTGGAGTTTATTCATTTTCTTCAGATTGCGTTTCAAATATGGCTCTATTGAAAGGGCTGCATGATATTAGCCAGTTACAACAATGTTGTAATTGAAGCCTTAAAGGGCCAGGCACCTTAAAACAGAGTGTTTCAGACAGAGGGCCAGATACAGGGTGGAAAATGATTATATATGACTAAATTATGACTGTTTTTGTGCAAAAAAATAAAATAAAATACTAACATTATAAGTGGACCTCAGGGAAGATAATAAAATTATTTAAAAAAAAAGAGTATGTCACAACCCCTTTAATGATTACATGCACGCATGCACTCACAACCCCCCTCAACCAACAGGAAAAAATGGGTAATTCTACTCACCTATAATCAGTGTTGGATGTATACAATTACAAAGTAATTATTTACTATAATATATTTACTTAAGTAAAAAAGTAATGTAACACATTACATTTTATATGATTGTAATCATATTACAGTTACTGACTTTTAATTAATTACTTTTAAATACATCACTTGCGCTAAAGTAATATGTGCTGTATAAAATATTTAAAAAATGAATTCATATGAGCATCAGTTAGCATTTCTGTGACAGCTGAAGGGTGTGTGACAATGAATGAGGAGGAAATATAGACATTAAATTTGATTGGAAAACAAAGAACTTTTCCAGGAAAAGTGATATAAAAAGTAACTTAAGAGTAAAATAATTAGTAATGTGATTACTCTTTAGATTAAGTAATTCGTAAAGTAATAAGATTAAGAGTTTTTAGAAAGTACTTATTCATTTGTAGTGGATTACTTATTTTGAGTAATTTATCCAAGACTATCTATAATAAACAACTGGATTGTTGATGACATCATAACATTGAAGCCACTGTGCTTCCATATTTGTATGCCCAAACATTCCAGTGTGCCTATTGACTTAATAGGGAAACATTGAATTTCAAAGAGTAAACATTAGTCATTCAGCCACCATTTGTATATCTGAAATCTACCTGTAAAGCCTTACAACACAAACTTTCTAGGCATGTAATTGTTTATTAATTTAGAGTTGGGAATTTTACTGCTTCTTGAAAGCCTGAGCAAGTATAGCTATCTTCTCATAAAGTAGCTCTAACTAACTACAGTGGCAAACAGATCAAGCTGAATGTAAACAAGTTCACTGAAACTGAGGTAAGATACAGACATTATCAGACATATGTACTGCGAACCTATACGTGTTTGTTCTGAGTTACTTTTGCATAAATTGTTTCATTTAATAGTGCCTATTTCTCACAATGACTTGAAAGTAGCAAATAAGCAACACACTTGGGAAGGTGGATGCTCTGATATCATAATACATGTATATCTTCTCCCTTGCAGCGAAAATTATCCATAACAAGCAAATCAAAAGTCAATTACGATTGTCACTGGGGGCGAAATGTGACTGTTGTATCCGAAGGTTGGAGATGGTGAAATGATGGTGGCTCTATGGCAGCTGGAAAATACCAATATGGCTGCTCGAACACTTCCGTTGGCTTCACCTTTTGGCAGTTTACTGTTGCATCAGCAATCCAGTTCTATATTTATATGAGTGGGTATTTCCAGAAAGTATTATTAACACACACGCTGTACAATGTTATATGAAAAATAGCTGCTTGAAGGTACTTAACAAATACAGTGGAGTGAGTTTGATGTGGAGGATGATCGCATATTTAAGTTATTAGGACTGCTTTTCCCCCTTGTTTTCACTCTGCTAAAGCACGAGAAAAAGGCGAAAGGTTTACCATCATTTGCTGAGGGGTTGTGCATGCCACAAGAACACACAGAATGGAAAATAATTTACTATACTATTTAAACCATCATCATAAAATCAAGTAGATACACCAACATACATTATTTATTTTTTACATTTTAATAACTTCACCAAAGCAAACTTTGCCATCTACCTAGAAACAAAAGAGCTACCTTGGCATTGGCAAATTGGCAACCATGAGTTGCCACATAGTAAAGCCATTCCACCAGCACAGTTGAGCACAGTTAAGCACGGTTAGCTAACCGTGCCAAGAAATGGTGGGAAAGCAACTATTGTTAGAACTCTGAGCCATGATGCTTTGGTGTTGTACCTTGTTGCCAGGGTGAAGCTATGTGGCCATTAAGGTGTTTTGAGTGGTTGTTATTGTGTTGCTATGCGGTTGATAGACTATTATGGGTGATTGTTAGGGTGTTGCTATGTGGTTGCTAAAGAGTTTTGAGTGGTTGTTATTATGTTGCAATGTGATAGCTAGGGTGTTCTGGGTGATTGCTAGGGTGTTGCTATACGGTTGCTAAAGTATTCTGAGTAGTTGTTATTGTATTATATAGTATAAACACATACTTTTGCATACAATGTTATGAGATGTTCTGTGTATGGTTACACTACACATTTTTTCAGAAACTAGATTTTTATCTGAAGTAAATGTGTGAGGTGCTTGTCCATGCAGAAGTCACGGCCACAATGCTTGGTTGTTTTGGGTGATTGGTAGGATGTTGCTATGTGATTGCTAAATTGTTTTGAGTGGTTGTTATTGTGTTACAATGTGGTTGCTAGGGTGTTCTGGATATTTGCTACGGCATTGCTAGATGGTTACTTGCTGTGCCACCCCATAGTAATAGTTATGCTTGTCTTAGCAAGTACCACTAAGATTATTGATGCTTGAAGGTTTGTTTGATTTGTGTCATTTAAGAAGCAGTATCACAGTATAAATATGTTAATAAAATTCATTGAGAGTGATATAACGTTTTCTTCATTTAGTGCATGCATCATGTAAAATTTTACATTTAACATTTTGAAATGAGATGTTTTACTTTGTACCTGTCCTGTCATAAAAATGTACATCCTAAAATATCTATCTAAAAAAAGTAAGTGACATTGAATCTCATATTGCAGTCTCTCAGGGATTGTTTCTTTTCTTTTTAGATACTTTTTAGACTGTTAGTCCAAGTAGGACAGTGATCCAGTCCACTATGGACTACAGACTGGACAAAGGATGCCTGCTACAAAAACCAACTTCTAAAAAGAGCAAATTCAGTTGTCCTCGAAAATGTGCTGTATATTATAAGACTTTAAAGGAATTCTGTCTATTATATATAAGTTTGCTTAAGATAGGTAGATAGATCGGGGGACCTGGGTAGCTCAGTGTTAAAGACGCTAGCTACCACCCCTGGAGATCACTAGTTCAAATCCCAGGGTGTGCTGAGTGACTCCAGCCAGGTCTCCTAAGCAACCAAATTGGCCCGGTTGCTAGGGAGGGTAGAGTCACATGGGGTAACCTCCTTGTGATCGCTATAATGTGGTTCGGTCTCGGGGGGGGTGCGGGTGGTGAGTTGAGCATGGATGCCGCGGTGGATGGCGTGAAGCCTCCACACGCACTATGTCTCCGTGGCAACAGGCTCAACAAGCCACGTGATAAGATGCGCGGGTTGACGGTCTCAGATGCGGAGGCAGCTTGGATTCATCCTCCGCCACCCGGATTGAGACGAATCACTACGCGACCACGAGGACTTAAAAGCGCATTGGGAATTGGGCATTCCAAATTGGGAGGAAAAAGGGGAGAAAATCCACAAAAAAAAAAAAAAAAAGATAGGTAGATAGATCTGTCTTATACAAACAAACACACACATGCATACCCACAGTGAGTTTGGATTTTCATCCCTTATAAACCCACAAGGGGGGAAAAAAAGGAACAAAGTTGCTATTTGTTCTTTTTATCTGAAGGTGTTTTGGTTATTAGTAGGCTTCAGTGTGCTTCATTCTGCCAAGATGGACCACACACCTACTGTAGGTCTCCATCTGGTCCATAGCAGCAGAAAGTAATATCCTCCATCTTGAGTCTAAACATTCATCTGTGTGTGCATGTGTGAATGTAAGGAGCATTGATTAGTGTGAGCTAATGCTGATTTGATCAATATGACGGATAATTATAATATGCTCTGTTTTATTCAGTGGTGGAAAAAGTATTTAATTTGTATACCGTATATATACCGCACCAATTTATTACTTAAAGCTGGTGCAATTTCTGCACCACCGGTGCCACCAAAAAACTAAATTGCAAAAATAAACTATGTTTTCAAAACAGCTTTCTGAATATGCCCCCCTTCTGCCATTGGTCAAAAAACTCAAAGTCCTGCCCCCAAATCACGCCATTGGTCAAGTCAATGTTATTGTCTCTCTTGAGACAGGTCGCTCAAACCAAACAGAGGAATTTTCATAGCGCCACAGAGACACAGTGTTTACAGTTTTCCAGAAAATTAACCTATGAATGGATTACTTATAGTTGTTTCTGCATATAAAGCCAGGATAAGAGAAAGTATTTTAACATTGAAAACATTTCATACTTCAGCTTTAAGTAAAAGTAAAAAGTACCTGGTTTTTAAAAAAATCTAAAAATAAAAGTAAATACTGCAAATTCGAATCTGTTCATCTTATAAAATGCAACCCATTCATGTTGTTATTTTTAAAGCCTTATAATTGAGTCTCATATAGGTAATAGTGGTTACAATAAGTGATAGTTCAGTACAATAAGTAAAGCTGAGTTGCAGATGAATGAGGACAGGGCATTTGATTTAGAAAATAAGCTATTGCTTATGGAAACAGCATATAATTAATTCAAACTATAATATCAATAATTTTATTATGTATAAGTTTAGCATATTTACTTATTTTGTCCCTGAGAAATTTTGAGTCGAAACTACCCTTTTAAAAAATAGTTAGCTACACTACAATCTATTAACAATAGGGCCTAACTACACTGAAGTATTATCTTTATTAGAAAAATATATAATTATCAGTATTAAACAGCATTTTAACAGATTCAGCAGTGTGTAAATAAATGTAAACACATCCATGATGTAAATGAATAAGTTGGAAACAGTGGTGAACAGCAGCATATAACTACATATTAAGCAACAAATAAGAAGACATGAAATAATGCGTAGGGTATTCTACTTGAAGCTCAAATTAATCGTCCTTTAAAGTGATATTTCACCCAAAAATGTATTGAATGAAAATATATACATAAATGAATAAATTCTCTCATCATTTACTCACCCTCATGCCATCCTAGATGTGTATGACTTTCTTCTGCTAAAAACAAATAAAGATTTTTTGAATATCTCAGTTCTGTTGGTCCATTCAATGCAAGGAAATGGCGGCCAGAACTTTGAAGGTCCAAAAAGGACATAAAAGCAGCATAAAAGTAATCCATACGACTCTAGTGGTTTAATCCACGTCTTCTGAAGTGATATGATAGGTGTGGGTGAGAAACAGATCAATATTTAAGTCCTTTTTTAATATAAATTCTCATCTCTGCCCAGTAGGTGGCGATATGTGAAGGATGCAAATTGCCAAAAACAAAAGAAGAAGAATGTGAAAGTGAAAGTAGAGATTTATAGTAAAAAACATGAGGGTGAGTAAATGATGAAAGAATTTTCATTTTTGGGTAAACTATCCATTTAATACAGTTCATGTTCATAAATCCTCCAAACAAACAGATTCACTAAAATTATTAGAACTTCCAAATGCTCCATATGAGAGGGAGAGCACGGTTTAGGAGAGCTTCATATACATGAATCATCCAAAAGAACCGATTCACTAAAAGGAATCGTTTTTTCTAAGGATTCATATGAGAGAGCAGTTTAGGAGAGCATGTTTGATAAGTGTCTTCTTCTTGAATAGTGTGCACATAAAAAAGGGTCTCAAATGGGTGAACATGACAAGAAAATGTTCAAATTCTGTGACATTTTGTGAATTAAATTTTATGATTCTAGGACAGACGGCCCAAAACCGGAACGATCCCGGGAAATGATGGACTGGTAACAACTCGACATGAGCGCTCTTTACAGCACACACAGACATACGCACACATGTGAGAGTTTGAAAGCAGCCGATGTAAGTCAAACATTACACGTGTACCAAATTGAGTCAATACTCGGTTATTCTTGAATGAAGCAATAATGTGGTAAAAAAATTTTTTTAAATACTCTCATTATTCCACAACATCTTAGAAGAGTCCTCCATGGTTTCTGTGTTCCTCATATTCTGTGGCTTATATACAGATATGAAAACATTTAGACTGTCAGGTTTGTTCATAGCTAGGGTTAATTACGGTGTGTCTGTAGCCTAATCGCACTGCTTTCAGACAAACACAGTGTGCTCTGTTTATAAACTGATCTCTGCTCTCTTGTTGCAAATAATAAAACATTTTTTTTTTTTTTCAGTCAGGGTAATGAGAGCATTTGGCTAACAATGTAAAGGAAAAGGAAAAGTTGCAACAAATGTACATACTCAAGAAAGTACAAATTTGGAAAAAAGCTACTCAAGTACAGTAACAAAGTATTTGTTACTTTACACAGTTGGTTTTATTGGTAGGGTCTTTGTGGGCTCAAAGAGAGAAATCACTAGTTGGATCAAGTCCTCTGATGGAAAGTTGGTAGCTGCCTTTGTCAAGTGACAATGAGTTTGAAAATAAAGCTGTGAGAGATAGAAAGTGAGAGAGACATATAAACAGAGTGAGTGAAAGAGAAAGAGAGAGGTGAAGAGACTCCCCATCAGTATGCCCTTGATATGCTCTTGTGAGCTCTTAATGGGAGTAATTGTTGACCTGTCTGACTTCCACCAAAAGCTGGCACACTCGTCCTCTTCAAAGACCCCTGCTGTCCTATCAGAGAGCACTGAGATGTGTGTTTGTGTATTTATGTGCTTGTGTATTTGTAAGTGAGCAAATTGCCGTAAGGGCAGTGTGGGCGACCAGAGGGGGTCAGGCGGGGAAACTGAACGCTGTGACCACCTGTGGGGCAGAAAGCCTTCCACTCCAGTGAATCAGAGCTTGTATATTTGGTTAAGTTGCATAATTCATGAAGGGTGACAGTATTGGCACAGTGTGAAGTGCAGTCTACTTGTGATGTGTGTGTGTTGACAAACAGCAGAGGCAGAAGGGGAAAGGCTATTGCCTTCATCTCTCTTATCTAAAGGTAAGAGGTTGTGTATCTTTGTGTTGACTATAGAACTATCCCTCTCTTGCATGCAAACAAAAGGCTAAGTTTAAAACAGTGTGGATCATGTGAATGCGGCTTCACAGCCTGCCGGCCGATTAATAGTGTGGAGAATGAGGGTTAAGATTTAATGGCCATTGCAATGAATACACAACCTCTGGGGACTAGTTCTTTCAATTAGTCAACCTCCCACTAAACTTTGGGAAACATTGACATTTTACTTGAATTTGTTCTATTTCAGTGCATTTCTTCCTTTTTTAATGTGGAATGCTTTGTTTGAAATTTTTTATTAAAACATTATTGTTGCATATTGTTTTGTTTTTTTCTTAAAAGTAACTAAGGACATTTTGACTGCTGTGCAAAACTGTATCAGAAGGCGCGTCATGTGAGCTCCACTGTGTGCATTAACACTGGTAGTTGCCACATCGTGTTGTTATTAATTTGCATAAAACTCACCCTCACCCTCATGTCGTTCCAAACCTGTATGACTTTCTTTCTTGTTTGGAACACAAAAGGAGATTTTAATGAATATTTAGGTCTGTCTTTTCAATACAGTGGCAGTTGATAGGGAATCACTTTAAAGCTTTAAAAGGACCCAGCATCATGCGGGTGAATAAATTAAGTCAGAATTTTTATGTTAAGGTGAACTATTCCTTAAAACTCTGTTCAGGTTTATCACATTACCAATGTTGTCACTCATGTTACCTCAAACTGCCAACTCTCTGACACTGCAAATTTCAGTCAATGTGAACCGACACCAGCATTTTTGCAGTTTCACATAGTTCAATTTCCAATGTCAATATATGGTGTAGGGTTAAAAAGTTTTCTTTGTTTAACAAAAAATCAAACCCTGCCAATGTTTAAACCAAATCTACAACAAGATGTTTCATGAAAAAAAAAAAAAAAAAAACTAACTAATGTATCGTTCTTCCATTTAGTACCTGGGTTAAATACCTGAAATGTATGCAGTTAACCAGTCTGTTGGTCTGAGAATATGAACAAGTGAAGCACACTGCTGTTTCTCACAGTTCACCTGTCTTTCAGAGATTAATTCCTGTTAATCACTGTCCCTACAAACACACACACACACACACACACACACACACACACGGTCCTAAACAACCCACTTAAACAAACAAAAAAAGCACTAATCTAAGCACAGACATAAGAGGGAATTCACTAAGAATGAATTGTGCCCGCTGATAGTGTGGTTTTTGCACACACTATCTGCCTTGTTCTAATGTCTGATATTAACACACCCAAAAATGTTGTGCTGAAGGCAATTTGCACAGAACAATTCATAAGTTTTGTGAATAAAGCGCAAAATACTGTAATAAGCCTAACTGACATAAAAAATTTTTTTAAAAAAAGACTTAATTGTAATATGGGTTAGGGCTGCATTTCCCAAAAGCATTGTAAGCCTAAGTAGATCGTAGAAGCCATTGGCGCCAATGGTCTCTACGATCAACTTAAGCTTGCGATGCTTTTGGGAAATGCAGCCCAGCTCTATTTCAGCTAATTTTGCAACGGCCTAAAGGAATAGGTCACCCAAAAATGAACATTTGGTCAATTTATTTACCCTCATGTTGTTTCAAACACCTATGACTTTCTTTAAAAAAATAAATAAATAAATAAAGGTTTTTCAATAAAAAACCATGGGCTGTCTTATCAATACAATGGCAATAGATACTTTTTTTCAAATGTGACTCGTGTGTTACATTTAAAGATCGACCGATGGTGATTTTTTTTAACTGATACAATACCGATTATTTGTATGTTGACATATCCAATAACTGATATGCAGAACTGATTTTTTAAAATAAATTTAATTTATTTTTTATTTCATCTTTATTTAACAGAGAAAATATTCAACAGAGAAAAAAGTGCACAATTTTTTATAATTACAATATTAATCCGATATTACAAAAATGATATCTGATTAAAGAAAAGTGCTTGAATATCGAAAACAAATATAGGAAAATCCGATTATCGATCTTCAGTCACATTCCAAGTCTTCTGAAGGCATACGATGCATCACAGTATCTTTATTTTTTTGTAACAAATTCAAAGCTGTTATCGTCGGAGCTGATTGTTTTGATGCAGCACTGCAGCAATGTTTTCTGACGTCAAACAAAGAATGCATAATCTAGTTAGTTCACTTCAGCCTTCTCCCATTCCATCCGTCACTCATTCTAACCACTTTGTGTGCTGGAAATGTGGAAGGGCTAGGTTTTTAGAACCTTCTATGCTTCTATGTTATGATATGCTACTGCAGTGTTCAGGAATGATGCAGTGGTGGCCCAGCTGTTAAGGCTCTGGGTTACTGACTAGAAGGTCAGGGGTTCAAATCCCAACACCACCAAGATGTCACTGGTGGGCCCTTGACCCTATCTGCTCCAGGGGTGCTGTATCATGGCTGACCCTGTACACTGACCCCAGCTTAGCTGGGATATGTGGAAAAAAAAAGAATTTCACTGTATATATGTATATCTTTTTCATGCATCGATAATTGGAAGATTTTCCTGATGATTATCGATATATATAGAATTTTTTTATAGATATAAATAGGACTGCTCATTGCACAATTGTCTTTGTCTCTTCAGACATATTTCTCAACACAACTTTGGTAAACTGTGAGTGGCAGGGTTAACTAAAAGGGGTCGCACACCGGACACGTCTGGCAGATGACATGGCGCGTTTTAAAATTCAGAACAATGATCTATTTTCTACAAAGGTGCGCACACACCACCAACGCTCAGCGTCAACATTCTGAAGTGCCACAGAGCGCAAGTTGCATAGTTTTCCATTAAATTCGACCCAAATCATTACCAAGATTTACTCTAGAATAACTGGATGATATATTGTGTATAAGTATCTTTCATAGAGCCTACACAATGTATTTTCAGTAACAAGTTTGTCTTTTTGTGGTTTGACAGCTTGAATGAAAGACCTATTAATGGCTACATACAGAGAAATTGCATAATAAACGTTGTGCAATTACACCAGTTTCACTAACCTGCAAACTGCAATCTGCACTGCTTCAGATCGTCCTGTGTGTGTATTTGTGTTTGTGTGTGTGCGTGTGTGTGTGTGTGTGACTGTGACCGCGACTGGCTTCAGTAAATTATATATCACCCTCTTGTGGTCTCCCAACGCTATTACCCAGACTGTTAAACAGAGGCCAACTGAGTGAATTGGAAAGCATGCCAATCGAGATTCTTATTTAAATGTCGACTAATTTTAATATATCGATGCTTCATAAATATATCGATAAAATAACCTGCCGATCAATAATCGATATATAAATATTTTATGACATCCCTAATAATCAATCATTATAAACATCTAAAACATACACTACCATTCAAAAGTTTAGGGTCACTTACTCATTCTTTATTTTTTTTTTATTTATTTTTTTTCACATTTTAGAATAATAGTAAAGTCATCGCAACTATGGAATAATAGAAATGGAAATATGGGAATTATGTTGTGACTAAAAATATCCAAAATAAATCAGAACTATGTTATATTTTAGCTTCTTCAAAGTGGCCACCCTTTGCCTAGATTTTGCAGAAATGTACTCTAAATGCATTTTCTAAACCAACTTATTGAGGTATCACCCTGGGATGCTTTTTAAACAGTACTGAAGGAGTTCCCATCTGTATGCTGAGCACTTATTGGCTGCTTTACTTAATTATTCAGTCCAAGTCATCCATTTCAAAAACTTTTTTATTTTAAATAAAATTTTAGTATTGTAATTAAAAAAGTTATATGTTGGCTCAATTATATTTTTGTCTACAAAACTTAAGTTCAAACATTTAAGCATACGCCTTCAGATCAAAAGGTTTTTAAGATCATGAGAAACTTTTCAAGCAAGTGACCCCAAACTTTTGAACGGTAGTGTACGTTTGATAATATATAATCTGACCTCCAGTGCATCTGCTGTTAAGTGTATGGTGACATTTGTTTTAATTACAGGGCGCATTAAAGAACTCATGCTGGGGTATCCGTCAGTACAGGAGAAACTCAGGTGCGAAAGTGTTAAGCACAATGAACAACTATCTTGGTATATATAGCACTTACAGTTGAAAAGAGCTATCCAACTCATGGTTTTTCTCCCTTTTTCTAAATCTAGCATTTTGAACGTGATCCCGAGGGATTATGTGACTGTAAAGTGTCCAGGTGATCCACACCTCAAAATCTCGCCGGAAATAATAGGTCATCCGGGTATTTCTCGCTTACTGCTTCATGAATTCCGAGGATTTGGACATACTACTCCATTGTCATACTGCTTTTGGCATACTATATAGTAGGGAAGTATGGATATTCGGATGCAGCATTAGAGTGAGTAAATTATGACAGAATTTGTGGGTGAATTATTCCTGTTGGGTGAACTATTCCAGCAACTGTTTAGTGAATTTACACCATAGTGCTGAACATGTTTATTTTTATTGTCAACTTCTAGAGTAGATCCAGCTGGTACTGGTGAGTCTAGCACAGCCATGGCATAATGATTAATTCACAGGCTTACATGATGATTCTCCTCTATCTAAAAGGCCAAAGCAACCAGACCAAACATTAGTTATACAGCTAGCATCTTTTGACAGGGCAGGGAGGAGGAACAGGGAAGAAAATAGCAAGGTTATGAAATACAATTTGAAAGGAAAGAAAAAAATAGACTGAGAGAGAGAACGGGAAAGGGAATGCCAGCCAAAAAACAGACACATTTACCATGGCATGCTTCCCAGTAACCTGCTCTGTGGAGGCCAACCAAATATTCTATTACATTACACTCCAATATCTTCCCCATTCTACATCCTGTGCCAATTTAGAGGGGGTCAGGGGACCCAGAGGGTTGTGTATATGATGCTTTGCAGAGAAAGTATTTACCCTTTCACCATCTGTTCATATAATCGGACATATTGGAAATCAAAGTGGGAGGGCAGAAGGGGACAGGGCCCCAGGGTGCTAAGGGCCTTGGCTTGGGCAAGAGCTGTTAAGCAGCTCATGGGTCTGGATGTGCACATGGAGCCAGTGAATGCAGAGTGTCTAACAGGTAAAGAGTCGACAGGGGACCCCACCTGTGTCTAAAACATATGTTGTGACTGGTTGACAAGGACTGGTTGATAACATGTATGCATGTGTGTGTGGATATACAGTATTGAGCCTACAACGCAAAACCAGTGTAACGGGTTCAGGATGGGCAAGAAGGAGGCGGGAACCGGCAAAACAATCAACATAACTTTAATGACATAAAAGAACTGAAACATAACATAAAACACATAGACGCAGCCCTGTGTGTCTCTCTCAAACTGGGGATCTCGGCTCCTCTTTATCCCTCTCCCGGCTGATTGGGCTGATTCAGGCCGGGGAAACCTCCGCATGACGTACTCCCCTCCCCTCCCTTCCTGGAGGAGAGGTGTTGCCCTTTCAGCCGTCATGCTGCCAGCAGGTCTTCCCCACCTCTCTGGAGCCCTGTGAGAGACAGGGGGAGGGAGAGGGGATAGGGAAAGTGTGAGGGGGAGAGACAGAGAGAGAGAGAGAGAGGAGAGAGAGAAAAACTCGCTTGCCGGTCCCCGGACATGCCATGGCCTGGTCCTCAGCAACTCCTCCACCCTCTGGCGGACGACAGACACTCCTCCCCTGGCAGATGGCAGTGAGTCCTCCGACCCCTGGTGGACGGAACGGCTCCTCCCTTTCCTGGCGGACCGCAGCAGTTCCTCCGACTACCGGCAGCTGGCAGCGACTCCTCTGTCCCCTGGCAGACGGCTGTGGCTCCTCCCCTGGTGGATGGCAGTGGTGAAGGCTCCATGAAAGCGCATCCCTCCTCCTTCCCGGGTTTCGGCACCAATGTAACGGGTACAGGATGGGCAAGGATGCGACAGGAACCGGCAGAACAGTCAACATAACTTTAATGATATAAAAGAACTGAAACATAACATAAAACACATAGACGCAGCCCTGTGTGTCTCTCTCGAACTGGTGTCCTCGGCTCTTCTTTATCCCTCTCCTGGCTGATTGGGCTGATTCAACGCCAGGCGTCCATCGTTACGGCCCGGCCACGCCCTCCTCCTCGTCACATACAGGCTCATAGAAAGATATATGGACACAATCCCAGATGCATGTGGGTTAATGTAGAAATCACGTATACAAAAACTGGCAGGTGATCCTAGATGAATATTTAACCAATATTATATGTAAAAACACTTTTTCTTTGTCAGTTTATTTTACTGCTTGCTAATCAGTATTATAAAGTTTAAACTGAAGTGTTTGAATGGAAATATGTTTCATTAAGTCATCTGAATAGTGTGTTTCACTGAAGTTCTCTACTTGCCTGCAACATGAATCCCAAAGTGCTTGCAAGCCATCACTGTAGTGATATTTCTCAAACATTTTGGTTAGGAGTTTCTTCTTAATTGGTTGGGGGTTTCTTTTTCTATTGACCTGTTTCAGTTATGTGACCTTTTCCTCACAGTGGCCATATTTGTGACCATTAGCGGGGGAGGCAACGGCGGTGAATGGAAAAAAAACACCTGTGAAATGATATTAAGGGAAAAACGTCAATAATTGCTTTTGATTCATGCAGTCTCAGAAAATATGTATACTGTTCAGAAGTCAGCACAAATATTGTCAAATTTGACTTTTGCTGACATTTACAAAACATCTGTATGAATGTAAGTGATACATTTAAAGCAGCCGAATGATGGTCAGCTTATAAAAAAAAATACACACAAAGCAACCGAGGCGACCGCACCAATGCAAATTTATCTGGAGTTTAACTATGTTGTCTCTTTTGGAGCGAAGTTCATTTAAAAGTTCATTTAAAAATATAAAATATTTACCATATCAACTTGCTGTGACTGTATATGACTATTATGTTTACATTTTAGTCTGGTGTTGTGAATAAAGCTTGTGCTTCATAATAGTATGATGTGTTGTTTATTGACTAACATTAGTAAATACACATTAAATATATACTGTATGTTGACTTTATAGAGCTTTTTTGTTTATTTTATTTATATGTTACAGTTATCACATACCTCTATTACAAATATTAATTAAACATTGTCCTATGTGCATTTCCAGTGTAATTGTATACGACTCGAGTATGTTATTGACACATATAATGACAACTGACACATCAAAGATATTTTAGGTAACATTTTAAAGCTTTAGTTTAAACATTTTCTGAATAAGTGAGCAAAAACAAATAAGTGTTTTATCCTTGCTCTCCCCCTTCGTCGCTGCTTGACTTTTTATAACTTGAAAGATTGGGTTGGCTCGAACCGGGCAATGTACAGACTCTATTCAAACTTTCTTAAGTAGATAATACAGCCTTAGATGTGCTATTTAGTTTAGTTTTCCTTTTTTGTAAACATTTTCTCTTTAAGTTTACATGATTAAACTTTGATTAAAAGATTAAACAAGATTAAAAGCTTGAAAATCTCCCACTGAAGTGGATCTAATGAGGCATTTCATTTACACAAAAAAAAGTTTAAAACCGAAGCTGAACTAGGGATGTCGCTAGGGTTGGAAAGACTTGTTCAAAATGTTTAATGAATGATAGTGTATACTCCAATACATCAACAGATTCAACATTCTGCATTAATTGCATTTTGAACAAACAAAAACACAATTATGATACCTGGTACTCTTGTTGTCTGTATTGGTTATTATTGTTTTTAACTTAAAATGAGTCTAAGATTTTGGTGAATTTCATTATTAAGTGTACTGAATTAGAATGCTTCCAGATGCTGACCATCGCTGACCACATCACTGACTGAACAATTAAAGGAAAGAAAGAAATTAAGAAAGAAAAAAGAAATCCTGAAATATAAAAGATGTCTGGCCCTTTAAAAATAACTGTCTGCATAAATCAATCTACTTCTCATTTACTGGTCTGTCATGGGCCATGTCATATCTTTTGAGTTTCATATCTCCTCCTGACTGGCAGTTCCTATCTGTTTTCTGAAAAATGTAGTTGTTCTCTGCATGTCTTCACATCTGAAAATATGATTTATGATATGGTTTATGATGTCAGCCTACTGTATATGTAGCATACTCTAAGCAATCCACTACAAGGCTACATACAAACACATTTGAACAAAGTGGTTAATTAACTGAGGTGCAGCAAGCTAGCCAACTAATTTCTGATTTAACTATTACTTCATGAATGAGTTAGCTAGCTTGCTTGCTGAGGTTAGGAACAACTGATCTGCTCAAGAAGTAATGTTACAGTAACTGCTGTAGACAGCTACCTAGCTGATTACATAAAACCTAGATCAAATATTTCTAATAGCTCGTTAAAATGAACAAGAATAGGTTAACATTAGTTAATGCATCAGGTATCATGAACTAACAATGAACAACATATTTTTTTACATAATGTTTTAATCTGTGTTAATGTTTGTTAATACAAACACAGTTGTTCATTGTTAGTTAGTAGTGCATTGACTAATGTTAACATATACAACTTTTGATTTTAAAAATGTATTACTATATGTTAAATTTCCATTAACGAAGATTAGTAAATGCTGTAAAAGTATTGTTAGTTCATCTTAACTAATGTTGTTATCTATTGTTAACAAATGGAACTTTGTTAAGTGTCACCCAAGAACATTGTTCCGTTACAACCCTTTTAGCACAAAAGGGTTCTTTGGGTTGACAATTGCTTAATGTGAGTATGTATGTACTGTATGTATTTATGTATGTATGTGTATGCATAAATGACATGAAAGTTTTGTTTATAAATAGTTTTGAACACTACACTACATTACCTTTGCATTTGAATTTCATACTGCAGAAAAAAACTTATACAATGTAATTCTACAGCTTTGGGTTTGATTAGAAAAGGATTAATGACAGATGATCAGATCCATTTTCCTTTCTATAATATATAACATATAGTCTATGGCAGTGGTTCTCAACCTTTTGTACTTCAAGGCCCCCCACTGTCCAAAACAATATTTGAAGGCCCCCTTACCTGAAACTAGACGTGTCTGATTAAATTAATTAATCATGGATAATTTTTTTATTCTAGATGTTTCAGAAAGAGTCTGTTTATAAGTTATAGGCATACATCTTAAAGTATTTTTTAACATTTTAATTAAGTTGTATTGTTTTAATTATTTTAATATTTCTTATTTTATATTAATTTGAGGTCATCTTGAGGCCCACTTGAAAGTGTGCTGAGGCCCCCTGGTGGGTCCTGGCCCCTTAGTTGAGAACCACTGGTCTATGGTATAGTATATTCTTGACTCATAATTCAACAAAAGCTGCAAAACATTTTTTTTATCATAAACAGCTGGAGCATGTAGCGCTGTTTTTCCCTCCTATCTACATAGCGCAAAGGCCCATTTAAGCCGCGCAAGACTGATTAAAATGCGCCGGCATCCTATTTCAAATTTTAACCACCACAGAAAGTCGGTTGAGCTGAAAGCTTGGGGGCGATGTTAACCTGGTAATAATTTATAAGAAATATAAATGAATTTGATGATTAATTTTATGTTATTTTTATTTATTTTGACCTAACTCCTTGTCATTTATTACGTACACATTTATTTCAGCAAGCACAGAATAAATGTGGACAAAACTGTTTTGTCAAGGCCTGCGATATTCTCCGCCAGGAGCTAAGTAATTTCAAACTTGAACAACTAAAATCTCTGTTGTGGATTGACTAGTAATCCTGATACCAGGTTATGTTATAATTTAAGCTTCTTTGCATCTAGAAAACATGGGGGAAAACAAAACAAGTTTTCAGGAGCACACTTTACTGAAAGAGATTAATCAAGCTCTATTCAAGAGTGTAAATATGTCAAATGTCCAAAGTAAAAGAAAGGAAGTGATGGAAATGTTTTAATTTCTCAGCTTGTGATATCTGTTGTTTGTAGTTTTATTGTTATGTACAAAAATATGATAATTATGTTTTTTTTTGTTTGTTTTTTTGAAAATACCATAATAATGTAACATGAGTTTTAGCAAAGGCCTTCACCTAACTAAAAGAGCACACACTGAAGTTCTGGACATCAACATCATCAGAGCCACGAGAAGTGAAAGTCAAAGGGAACATCTGAATTCAAAGCAATGACATAAACAATATATCATAAAAGGTACATATTTTTCTATTATTTCTCATTATTTTGCATTGGTTTTATGGTAATAAATAATGGTTCATTTCTGTTTGCAGTGGCTATGGAGTGCAGTATTACTAGTTTGACCATCTTCATACAGATAAATCAACACTCCTATTCATGTAAGTTTTAAGATGCAATTTGGAGAGATACCAATTTCTTTGTTTATAATTACTCTGCATACTGACAGCAGGTCTATTAAATGTTTCACATACACTATATTGCCAAAAGTATTCGCTCATCTGCCTTTAGACGCATATGAACTTAAGTGACATCCCATTCTTAATCCATAGGGTTTAATATGACGTCAGCCCACCCTTTGCAGCTATAACAGCTTCAACTCTTCTGGGAAGGCTTTCCACAAGGTTTAGTAGTGTGTTTATGGGAATTTTTGACCATTCTTCCAGAAGCGCATTTGTGAGGTCAGACACTGATGTTGGACGAGAAGGCCTGGCTCGCAGTCTTCGCTCTAATTCATCCCAAAGGTGCTCTGTCGGGTTGAGGTCAGGACTCTGTGCAGGCCAGTCAAGTTCTTCCACACCAAACTCGCTCATCCATGTCTTTATGGACCTTGCTTTGTGCACTGGTGTGCAGTCATGTTGGAACAGGAAGGGGCCATCCCCAAACTGTTCCCACAAAGTTGGGAGCATGGAATTGTCCAAAATCTCTTGGTATGCTGAAGCATTCAGAGTTCCTTTCACTGGAACTAAGGGGCCAAGCCCAGCTCCTGAAAACAACCCCACACCATAATCCCCCCTCCACCAAACTTCACAGTTGGCACAATGCAGTCAGACAAGTACCGTTCTCCTGGCAACCGCCAAACCCAGACTCGTCCATCAGATTGCCAGATGGAGAAGCGTGATTCGTCACTCCAGAGAACGCGTCTCCACTGCTCTAGAGTCCAGTGGCGGCGTGCTTTACACCACTGCATCCGACGCTTTGCATTGCACTTGGTGATGTATGGCTTGGATGCAGCTGCTCGGCCATGGAAACCCATTCCATGAAGCTCTCTATGCACTGTTCTTGAGCTAATCTGAAGGCCACATGAACTTTGGTGGTCTGTAGCGATTGACTCTGCAGAAAGTTGGCGACCTCTGCGCACTATGCGCCTCAGCATCCACTGACCCCGCTCTGTCATTTTACGTGGCCTACCACTTCGTGGCTGAGTTGCTGTCATTCCCAATCGCTTCCACTTTGTTATAATACCACTGACAGTTGACTGTGGAATATTTAGTAGCGAGGAAATTTCACGACTGGACTTGTTGCACAGGTGGCATCCTATCACAGTACCACGCTGGAATTCACTGAGCTCCTGAGAGCGGCCCATTCTTTCACAAATGTTTGTAGAAGCAGTCTGCATGCCTAGGTGCTTAATTTTATACACCTGTGACCATGGAAGTGATTGGAACACCTGAATTCAATTATTTGGATGGGTGAGCGAATACTTTTGGCAATATAGTGTACTTACAGGGATCAGCACATTCATCCACAACCTAATTTTCATATGGTGTCCAGACCCCTCAGAGAGTTGGCATCAAACTGATGACATGGCGATGGCTGAAGAAGTGTTTTGTTTAATTTGTTGTATCCAAAAGACCTCACTCAGTTTGTCAGACCAGTGGCAATAAAATTATTCTGTATCTGCCCTAGGGATGTCATCAGGAAATGCCCCCCTATTTCATTAAGCTAACATTCCACTCTAACACTCAACAATTAACCATGGTTTCACTACATTGATCATAGTTTATCCATGGAATTTGTAGAAATACTACAGTAACCAAACAAATTAACCATGGTTACAACAGTCATGGTTCTACAATATTACAGTAAAACCACAGTTACTATCAGAATCAGAATCAGCTTTATTGCCAAGTATGCTTACACATACAAGGAATTTGTCTTGGTGACAGAAGCTTCCAGTACACAACAATACAAATTAGCAACAAGACAGAGATAATAATAATAATAATAATAATATATTGTTTTTAATTGAATAGAAAATAAAGTATCTATAGAATACACAATAAGACAATATGTATATATATATATATACACACACACACATGTATATGCATATATATATATATATACACATATACAGTACATACATACACACATAAACACACACACAGACTTACGTAGTGCAAATCTAAATACAAATCGGTTATATACAGTGCAAGGGAATGTAATGGCAGAGGAGGTTGGATGTGTTGGATAAATATAAAAAGACTAGACTCTGTATGTAGAAGTCAACAGTTCAAAAAGGTAGTGGGCAGGGTGAGTGGGGTCCAGAGTGATTTTTCCACCCTTTTTCCTCAATCTGGAAGTGTACAATTCTTGAAGGGAGGGCAGGAGGCAACCAATAATCCTCTCAGCAGTCCGAACTGTCCTTTGTAGTCTTCTGATATCTGATTTCGTAGCTGAACCAAACCAGACAGTTATTGAAGTGCAGAGGACAGACTCAATGACTGCTGAGTAGAACTGTATCAGCAGCACCTGTGGCAGGTTGAACTTCCTCAACTGGCGAAGGAAGTACAACCTCTGCTGGGCCTTTTTCACAATGGAGTCAATGTGGGTCTCCCACTTCAGGTCCTGTGAGATGGTAGTACCCAGGAACCTGAATGACTCCACTGCTGCCACAGTGCTGTTTAGAATGGTGAGGGAGGTCAGTGTTGGGGTGTTTCTCCTAAAGTCCACAATCATCTCCACCGATTTGAGCGTGTTCAGCTCAAGGTTGTTTTGACTGCACCAGACAGCCAGCTGTTTAACCTCCCTTCTGTATGCAGACTTAAGACAGTCATCTTGGATGAGGCCGATGACAGTGGTGTCATCTGCAAACTTCTGGAGCTTGACAGGGGTCCTTGGCGATGCAGTCATTGGTGTAGAGGGAGAAGAGTAGTGGGGAGAGCACACATCCCTGGGGGGCACCAGTGCTGATTGTACAGGTGCTTTAGCCTGTCTCACAAGCTGCTGCCTGTCTGTCAGAAAGCTGATGATCCACTGACAGATAGACGTGGGAACAGAGAGCTGGTGTAGTTTAGTCTGGATTATAGCTGGGATGATGGTATTGAAAGCTGAACTGAAGTCCACAAAAAGGATTCTTGCATATGTCCCTGGTCTATCCAGATGTTGAAGGATATGATGCAATTCCATGTTGACTGCATCCTCCACAGATACTATATGGGTATTACAGTAGTAAAACCATTGTTCAAAACAAAAACAAAAACATTGTTAACCATTTAATGCATTTAGTGATCCGGGTCCTCATTTCTGGGCCTATACCGATAAACGATAATTCATTGCTCATTGTGGCAGATATAACCGATATTTAAAAAACAAATATCCTTTAACTTGGAACTGCTAGCCAATTAATTAAAAGCTTCTTATTTGAAAAATATGTCATTTAAAAGCTTGGAATTTGGACTTGCTGCTATTTAAGGTTTGGCAGATGTAACATGAACCAGAAATGTGCCTATATTACAGATGAATGCTGATTTGAATGAGAAATAAATTAAAATACACTTGCAAAACTTTTGAGTGTTTACGGTAATCCTGAAGACTCGATTTGGTTTTTCCAGCGCTACATTAGAGAATGGATGGTTGGTGAATGTGTTAAATTACGCCCTCAGCTCCATTGCTGCGCTTATTATATAAAATATCAATTGTAGCGTTTTTTGATGCTGGAAAATGTAGCTTCTTACTGGAAAAGCAACAATTGTGAAAATAGCTTAACTACTGTCACACTAGTAGTTAAGTTAGTAGCGTCGCTACTTTTATTTAACTACTCCCCAACATTGGTAAAAGGCAAGACTGGCAAGAAAGCACCATAAAGGTATCATAAAAGTGGTCTTAATGACTATATTGCAAGTCTTCTGAAGCCATTTGATAGCTCTGTGTGAAGATCAGACCAAAATTTAAATTTTTATACACTGAAAATCTTGACATCTGGCCTAGCTCTCGTTGGTGCGTTTTTGAGATTTAATGAAAGTAGCAATGTCCAATTGTGAGCTAGTCCATTAATACAGCCTGGAAGCCCCTGCACACTAAGTGTGGGGACAGTGGAAAATTCCCTACTTCTGATTTCCTAATTAAGATCCATTTCCCTTTCCTCCTGTAACAGTTGGGATGGATAATTAGGCACCACCCCAGCTCGAATTGGAGGGTTCATACTGTTATATTGACTGGCATATGCTCCAGTGCTTTGGGCATATTGTGTGTTGAGGGGTCCATTAGTAGATCCAAGCTGCAGGATTGACTGCAGAGCCCACGCTGAAGCTGGGATGTAGGGATTAGATGGCGAAGAGATAATTGGGGAGTAAAGTCACAACCCAGCTATCCCATGATGACACTTTAGGCAGCAGCCAATGAGCAGCTTTCAAACAGGGTACTCTGTTGTGCCTCTAAAGACCTCTGTGGTGTCATTACTATTTTAAGACTGTTAAATTGCAATGAACCATTAAAGTGACTGATGTTTACGCAGAGTTGTTTCTGCAGTGTAATAGGACACATTATTGACTGACTGGTTGGTTGAGTTACTGAATGTTATTGTGAATTTTGTTTATAATAATAATAATAATAATAATAATAATTATTATTATTATATTTTTCTTTCTGATCACCCTTTCCCAAGGGAGTTTTGCATTTAGCAATCAAAAGAATCTTCATCTATACTGCATTATACTTTCAAAACTATAAAAAGCTGCCTTTCAGAGTTAATAAATGTAATTTCATGAAGACTTGAGGTTGCATAGATTTCAAAAGATATATTTTACTTTTGCTCATAGTTGGGCCCCAACATACTGTACGCAAGTACAAGAATGCAAAAATTCCTAAATGTACCAGACCACAATTCATTAGCATAAACTCTTTTATTCTACAATAAGTTTTCTCTTTAAAGTTGAGTACTGTCATGGCAGCACAACAAAGAATTACTAGAATTGCTACATAAATAACACAAATAATCGCACATCGGTTTAATCACACAGACATTTGAGGGTAACTTTGAGTACTCAGCTACTGTTACCATCACAGCAACAAATAAGTGCACATTAAATATTTTCAATGGGACTGCATGCTTAAAATGCGCTGGCCAAGCATTCGTGTCTGCATTTGCGTACTTGTGTAGTGTATGTTTCTGGCCTTAGGGTTAGGGATTCTAAGACAATTGGCCTGGTAAACGGTATTAAATAAATGAATGTACCAATAATTGAACGCATATTAAATCTGTTCAGTGGGATTGCATTCTTACAGTTCATTGGCCATGCATTCACGTCTGCATTTGTGTACTTGCGTAGAGTACGCTTTTGTCCTTAGCGTTAGGGATTTGAAGTCTTTTGGCCTGGTGGATAGTATTCAGATATTTTTCATTTAAATTTAGATTGTCCCTGCTACAAAGATCAGCTTAACCATGCAATTCCCATGCTGGTCTAGGCTGGTTTATACTGGTTTATGCTGGTCTAGCTGATGGACCAGCAAATCCATGCTTTTTACCTTCACCTACCTGGTGAAGCTGGTTGGCAAGCATGGTCTTTCTTATGCAGCTGGTTAATCTAGTTTTAAAGTGAGCCTGGTTTCTCCCAAGGTTATTTTTCTCCATTAACCAACGTCTTATTAAGTTTTGTTTTCCTTGCCACAGTTGCATTCAGTTTGCTCACTGGGGTTCTAAATACAGTTATTATTTAATTATTTATTTTCATACACAATTTACAATCATATTTAATCAAACTACACAATGATGACTCTAAGACTTTATACTGTAGATATTACAGTTTCATTTTCTGTTAATGCATGATTTTCTGTAAAGCTGCTTTGAAATGGTGTGTGTTGTGAAAAGCACTATACAAATAAAAATGACTTGACTTGACATAAAGACTTGTAGGGTCACCAACATCCCTTGCTGGGGGACCAGCAACATCCCTTGCTGGGGGACCAGCAACCAAAACACAACATAAGCTGGTGTTCAGCAATGCTGGTTTGTGTTGTGTGTTTAATTGAATTTTACAGCACTATGTGCCACTCTCAGTGACGTATTTTTTCCTCACAGTGAGAGATGCTGAGGTGATTCAGATGTTTTTGGGGGCAGGTGAGGGGTGTCGTTGTGTAAGACTGAGGGAAAGATACAGCTACACAAAAATCTCCACTCTACCCATCAGTCCTCTGCACAGGACCAACACACACTAGCTTCAGATATGATCTGGTCGCTACAATGACCGACATGTTTGTGCAAAACTGAGCGACAGAGACAGAGATGTTCCTTCATCTCACCCAACAATTGTCTGACAGTGAGATAAATGAGCCTGTCCTGTTCACAGACAGAACCAGCTTGACTTCACTGCACCAGCTATAAGAAACATTTCACTTAAATAGCATAACATTGTGTCAGGATCTTATAATTGTACTTATTTTTCTATAAAATGCTTTAATAATTTAATAGAAAACACGACAATGTGTTCTATAGCAAAGTGTACAGTGAACGCTTTGTTTCAAAACGAAGGCAGCATTATAAGGCATCACAGGCACACTCCCAACATGGGAGCTGTTTCAAACGATAAACAACATTCTTTGGCTAAATTCTTAGACAGAATCGCATGTATCTTCTGCATAGAAGGCAATCCCGTAGTGCACTGCAACAAGCTCAGTGAAAAAAAATCCATCTAACAGAAATTCATTACATACAGTACCAAAAATTGCAATCTGATTCAAATGTAAAATTTTTGTGTGTTCTATGTATTTATTTGCTTATTAGAGTCACATGTCATTAGCTTAGCAACATGCTAATGACAAGCTTGTGTGAAATATATTGACCATTCGCTAAGCTCCGCCCCCCTACCGTTGCTTGCTCTGACAAGCTTTGCCGAACTTCCCATAGGAATGAATGGGAGATTGGCGTGAACAGCATGGTTTTTGGCAAAATATTCTCATAAACGGAATTGATAATATTTTTACGTGGGGTGAATTGAAGAGTGGAATTTTTAAGCATATTAATCTGAACCATTAAATTACACAGTAATTTGATTGAAAACTGTGGAGACAGTGAAACAAAATTGTGGCAAATGATTATCACCTTTACTTGAAAAAAGAAAAGCATCGTTTGATGGCGATTACACACCTGATAATGTTAGTGAAAGTGAACAGAACTGCTCATAACGCCTCATTACACACTCACTATGATGCTCTGAACTCTTTATTTACTATAGCATTTACTAAGACTGGAATCAATACTTAATGAAAGTTGTTAGTTTTAATTTACCTTGGAGAAAATGTAGGTGTCCTTGTTAATATTATACATGTTTATTTGGGAATGAGGGCTGCCCATCTGACACGGTTTAATCCATAGCATAATCTTCTTGAGATTTATTTAAAGATTTAAAAAAAAGAAAAAGCGCTGCTAAAGAAAAAACACTCCTCTCTAAGTACCTCAAGTTATGATTACGATAATTTTTTTGGGATAATTTCTTTAAAATTCCACTTAAAACTACTCACACATATATTACTCCCATTGGAAAGAAGCAAACTCTTGTCAGAGAAATGCTGGATGGCAACAGTTGCTAAAATAGGATTGGTCAGAAACGCTTTTAAGGCGGGGCTTAGCGAAGGGTCAATTATTTGTCGAATCTGCTATGTGCTTTGCATGAGGAGTGCTATTTGTAAACACTCTGATACACTCAAGGGGAAGTTCTTTTTTGTTCTTTGCTCAGTCGACAGTTGAGCAACTGTATACCGTTTATGAACATTCAGACATCACTCATGATGCTGGGGCCGGTGTAACAGTAGCCAGCTGGTAGGTAGCTGTGCAGTGTGTAAACTTCACTCCCCTGGCCTCAAGGTGCTCTAGCGACTGATGCTAGAGGCTGTAGCCTTTAGCCTCATTAGTGCGCCCGCCTCCCATGTCGGAGACGCCGGTTCAAATCCCGCTTGGAGCAGGTTGAGCAGGACCTGTTACAGTGGTGCCATGTCCCGGATGGGTGTGGGGTTTATGGGGGTGATTGTAATGGTAGCCAGCTTGTAGGTAGCTGTGCAGTGTGTAAACCTCACTCCCCTGGCCACAAGAGGTGCACTAGTGACTGATGCTAGAGGCTGCAATACTTAGCCTCCTTGTTAGCATGCCCGTCTCCCATGCCGACTGACTGAAGAAATCAGCTGGAAAAGTAGGTGGAGTACCGGGTCACACCTACAGGTACCTATCACGTGGACCAGTGGTAGAAAGAAGGTGCTTAACAGCCAGAATAAAGTTTTCCTAAAATTTTGCACTGGCAAGCTATTTTGAACCACTGCAAAAAACAAACAAACTTATTTTTGGCAAGATTTTGTTCGAAATAATGTCACACACGCTCTTTCTTCGATTTCGCTAGAAGTATATTGGCGCCTTAATTTGCTGCCAATGTAAAGCATTCCAAGTTAGTCACTAATAAGATTCCATTTCAGTTAGGATGCTGCCTCAAAAGGCAGCTGCCTATGTAGGCATTAAACAGCAAGGCAATGCACTAGTTTTTGGAACAGAGCCAAAATTTATAGGTGGCAAAACCACTGTTTATTGGTAAGTTTATGTAAATATATGATGTCTATAACTTTTTTATTAAGTAATTAAATAATTTTTCAATGCAGTGCTCCTTGATTATGAGGTCATATTAGGTTATCAGTAAAGGCACATTTAAGTGCTATAAAATGTTTTTATGGGTTGTATTTCTGTGACGTTAAAGTCACTGCTTTTTTATTACTGCATGATATTTAACATATGTGGGAGAGGCAATGTAGAGGAGAGGAAGTCAGCACAGTGAAGATGATTTATGCCATAATGTTTAAAATGTGAAGTACAGTAGATCTTTCCACAGGGACAGAGAGATATCTGCTCTCCGCTTCAGGGATTTATATGCCTTGCTTTCCCCCATGAGAGTTTCCTAATGTCCTCTCCCCCCCTCTTTTTCACTCTCTCTCCATAGATTTACCCTCTTCCATATCTCTCTCGGTCAATTCAAAAAGGAACATTGGCAATCCACTCCAGAGAAGATATTTACCCTGGCTAATATTTATTCACTTATTCATGCTATCTATCTCTGTGGGGGGAAAAAAATCACTAAAATGAATTCTGCCTGCTAAAAGCGCTGTTTATTTACACGCTATCTGCATTGTTTAAGCAAAAAGTGGAGCAATTATTTAGTGAACTTGCCCGTATCTCTTTTATAGAGAAAATACTGTAAAGAGCTTAATATACAGACTTGACCTGCTGGCTCCGCTGTCAGTAAAGGGTTAAACATTCGATGCACAGAGTCATGTGACAAAACAACATGGCAGACAGACAGCACACTGGAGGTTAACTCATTTATTAAATAGGGAGCAACCTATTGCTCTTCATTCACTACTAAAGTTCAATTTTAAGGCTGCAGATGATGTTTGGACCACCCAACATGTTTGGCAGACATGCAACAATGGTAATCAGTACATAAATTCAGAATGTATTGTGTATAATTTTATTTAAACATGGTTTAAATGTGATTGGATGATGCTGGCCATTACTCTGAATCAGAATGAATTATGCTAATTTCTGATGTAATGCCAGTAACATCTCAAAAACATGAATGACCAGCACTCCTGCAAACAATTTGTTGAAAAAAAGCTTCTATAGCTTGGTTTTATTTAAAATTTCACAACTTAGCTGTTTATATACATTGGCATCAATTTCTAGGAAAACTATTTGCTCTAGATTTTTTTTGTTGCTGTTGCATGTTTCTTAGGGGCTACTAGTTACAAATCAAAAAGGGAACTAAAAAATGCACACAGCAGTCAGATCTCAGGAGGTTAAAACCATTGGACTTGATGAGCTTGACAGTGTATGAAATACAACACTAAACAATGGAACACACACAAACTTGTGATCCGTGTGTGGGAAATGAAGTTTATAACAAAAAATCAATAGCAATGTTTGTGAAGCATCCCAAGAGGCCCGTGGAGAGAACCACCTCTAGGAGGCCAAGGTCCCTCATTGCTCTTTGTGTCCCTTTCAGCCTCTCTCTTTCAATACGTTTTCTCCAGAGTGAAGGTTAAATCCACAGCAAAGGCAGTGAAGGCAAAGCCTGTTCTGCGGGCTGTTGGGTTTGACATGGAGCGGATAACATTTTTGCTGTGGATCTTCTCTTGCTCAGTGTGGTTAAAGCCATACTATGAATGCTAAATGATAGATTTCACATTACTACAGACATGTCAGTAAAATTTCATCCATAACAGTTTAGTGTCAGTATATCCTTTGTGAAGCTGTTGCCATATGCCATATTTGCCCCCCGATTATATGTTAAGTGGAAGAAAGAGGAAGCGGAGACAAAGAGAATTGTTGGAAAGTATTTATAATGCAGCTGAAACTTTTAAACCCCCATAATTTGTCTTTTCTGAAAGCTTGTTGCTAACTTTAGATAATTTCCTCTCCCTTTCTCTCTCTCTCTTTGTCTTGGTAAAAACCTTTGACGGCTCATCATCTCAACCATTGCTGACTGAATGCTAATTAGCTTGGATTCATTTGAATAACTAATGCTTCTCAATTGTTGCGAAATCCACCATGATTTACCCGAGACATAACATCTCCTGTCAAACCAGCCCCAGTCATCAAGTTACATTAATCTGGAACGCTTCACTAATCTTACTTTCAGATGCCGAAAATGCCGCTACATGATGAAAATCAAGTTGGCGTACAACAATTTGACTTAAACAGAAAATAACGCAAAAAAACAAGTTGTTGTCCCTTCCACATGCTTTGCAGTCCAACACTCAACATTTTTCTCCTTTAATTAAATTGACCACATCTAGTTAAAGCAGGCAGCATGAGGATATGCAAAGCACGACCCTTTACGAATCGCTCCTGCAGGTTGCTAATACTCTGGGCAATTAGTGCGCACTACAGGTGTGATAGCTAAGTGAGGATGAGCTTGCAGCGCTTGGCTTCATTCTTCTCCGGGTCTGCCCACTTATTACACTATGCTAGTCAGGGCCGTCCATTCACTCCCAGGAAAAATCCATCTGCTCCAGCATTAGCAGCTAAATTAGCCGCTTAATGTTGCATATTTGTTTAAGTAATTGGCTAGTAATTAATAACCTGAAAGGCTGCAGTCTCTCTGCTGAAAGAAACAATGGTGTTTGAGTAGAACAGGGTCGTCTAAGGTAGCTAACTCGTACACTTTTGCAAATTGTGAATGTAAATAACATATAAAAAAAAAAAGGGGGGGATCAGGGCATCAAACAGATTTTGCAGAAGGAAAGAGAGGGGGAGAAATTAAAAGTATTTTTAAAGAGGTACGTATCGTCAGAATGTGTATGGTGAATATTTGGATGCACTGCCTTTGGCGGTTATGGTTTGGAGAAGCAGAACTGTAGCATACAGTAGTTCCTATGCTACTTTGGTAGAACCTTCCAGTGGGCTGGGAATTGCTGAATTAGCTGCACATTAAACCTTGACACTAATGACTGTGCTCAAGGGTTGTTTTTTTTTTTTTTTATAATAAATATTAATGCATCATCATCTGTGGCACAGGGGGCATAAGAAAGTAAAGGGATTGAGCCAGAGGGAGGTTAGAGAGAGAGAGAGAGTGAGAGAAAATGATAGAGAGAGTATTAAAACAGCAGTGCACTGAAGTGAGTGCTGCAGCAGCTGTAGGATGAGTTTTGCTGGTAATTTTGGGTAAGCATTGGGATTCCAAAAAGGCATGTCAAGGGCATTGGTTCCAGCAAGACTCGAGATACTGCAGGCTTTATTTAACAGATTAAAAGAAAATAACACATGCTACTAGCTTTAACTCATACGCTACATGGCCAAAAGTACAGTGTGGATATTCCCTACTAACGGGATTAGCCTTTCCAGCTTCACCCTTCACTGACAGTTGCATAAAATCAAGAATTCAGTCCATAAAAAGTGTTACTTTAACCCTAGAATGCATATGTGGGTCAAAAATTGCACGGCTGTTTACATTTTTACTATAATTTTTACATGAACTGATCTGAACTTCCACTCCAGGTATACCTCAATTAACATGTCTTTAACATTAAAGCTTAAGTATGTAACTTTCAGTGTTAAAATACTTTCTTCTTTCCCAGCTTAATATGCAGAGACCTATAAATTACACATTCATAGGTTAAGTTTCTCGAAAACTGTAAACAGTGTATCTCTGAGCCACCATGAAATTCCTCTGTTTGTTTAAAGCGACCCGCTTAGACCCACCCCATCAACATTACTCGACCAATGGCGTGAGTGGGGGGTGGGACTGATTGTTTAAACAACTGCAGATGAGGGGCGTATTCGGAAAGCTATTTTGAAAACATTATTTATTTTTGCAATTACATTTGGTGGCGCTATTGTCGCAGAAATTACATCAGCTTTAAGTTAAATATTTTTTTAATTAAGAGAATTTGCATCACTACCCCTAGAATGCATATGCAGGACCTATATGACCAATATATGTTTACGATGGTGTTCAGTGCATTTATTAGAGGTCAACCGATAGTGGATTTTGCCAATACGATAACTAAGGTGGTGGAATAGGCTGATAACCGATTAACCGACCGATAGTTTTTAAAATGTATAGAATGTCCAAAAAATGTCTTAGAATTTCCATACTATGACAGGCACAGACAGAGGCTACAAGTGTCCAAAATGAACAAAATTCCAGATTCAGTCTATTATGCAACCAAATTCCAATAATAACCAGAAAAAAATTAAGCACTTTTAACTAAAAACAAGCCTTAAATACACTTACTCATTTCAGGATTCTTATTTTGAAATGATGGCGAATTACCTCAGATAGACTGCTCTATATTTAAGCATTTACCAAATTTGTATAGCCTGTATTCACCAGATTGAGGATTTTATATATCACCAGGTGTTTAAAATATATATATATATATATATATATATATATATATATATATATATATATATATATATATATATATATATATTTATTCACAAGAAAGTTGGAGGAGCACATTTCTATATAGTCACATTTTTCTTTGCATGATCTCAATCGAATATACAAAATGTGCATTGAAGTGAGGATAAAAATATGGATAAATATTATCAATGATGAAAGATTTAGATATAACAAATCCCCACTAGGTGTCAGTAATTGTTTTTATTTCACTTCTAGAGGCTTCTGTTATACTGCAGGAATATATACAGTATATACAAAAAACAACTATCGGCATCGATTTTTGCAGATAACCAATAGTTCCAAAAAGTAACTATCGGCACCTATTAATCTGTAAAACCGATATATCAGTCTACCTCTAGAATTTACTATTTGTATTTCTCTTGTAATACATTGATTGTTTTCCATTTCTATTTGTTATTTAATTAAATATACAGGATGGGAAAAGTGGGACTAAAGGCGGGTTTGAACCTGAGTCATCCGCATGAAAAAAAAAACACACATATACCATTGTTAACCACTGCACTGACACAGGATGTGCAGTTTGCCCTCAATTTCTGTGTTTCCACTAGACTATTAGAGTGTGAATAGCCATGCTGTGTGGCAAGAGTTATTTACACCTAATGCAAACAGTCACTCCTTAAAAAGACATGTTAAATACCATGTTCACGTTCATATTTATTTGTTGTATGCAGGTATAGAAAGCTGTCATTCAGCTGATGCTTTTTATCAAGTGCATGACATTATATCCATTACAGGTACAGACAGTCCCCATGTAGCAACCTGAGGTTAGATTCCTAGTTCACAGCAAGAGCGCAATGGGCACGCGAGTGTCAGAACTGAGCTCTGAGCAATGTTCTGCTGGGAAACCATCATGTGGATGTCAATTTGACACGTCTCACCTAGCTAAACATCGTTGCAGACCAGGTACACCCTTCATGGCAATGGTATTCCCTGATGGCAGTGGCCTCTTTCAGCAGGATAATCCGCCCTGCCACACTGCACACATTGTTCGGGTTTGAGGAACATGATGAAAGAGTTCAAGGTGTTGCCCTGGCCTCCAAATTCCCTAGATCTCAATCTGATTGAGCATCTGTGGGATGTGCTGGACCAACAAGTCCGATCCATGGCGGCTCCACCTCACAATTTACAGGACTTGAAGGATCTGCTACTCATGTCTTAGTGCCAGATACCACAGGACACCTTCAGGGGTCTAGTAGAGTCCATGCCTCAGGACCAACAGAATATTAGGCAGGTGGTCATAATGTTTTGGCTCATCATTGGGTAGGGTTGTTGAGACAATTCATATGCACTGAGGATGCTATTAATAGCATTATGCACTTGATTCTAAAACACCTGGAGGATCCTAGAGCTTATGCTCAACTTTTTATTGATTTTAGCTCTGCTTTTAATACACTTAATTCTCATTTGTTGACTAAAAAACTGGAGCAGCTGAGTGTAAACCCATCAATTATCAAATGGTATTCTTCTTTTTTAACAAATAGAATGCAATTTATGAAAGTAAATAACTGCAAAGTCTGTCACAGCAAAAAATGATCAGTACGGGTGTTCCACAAGGCTGTGTTAGTTCATCAGTCCTTTTTACACTTTTTACAAATGAGTGCTCAAGCAGGCATTCACAGAATTATATTTTTAAATACTCAGATGACACTGCTATTTTGAGTTTACTTCACATGCAAGACAATATCAGCACTATCTACCAGTCGGAAATAAGATTGTTTGTTGACTGGTGTGATAAGAATTATTTAATAATAAATGAAAAGAAAACAGAGGAGATTGTCTTTGATCCTCAAACATGGAAATTGCCCATATTTCTGTTATACAGCAATTTTAACACTGTCACCCAAAAGTCATTCTTTATTTTCAATGTGTGTAAAACACTTCAGAATTTAATAATATATACACGTGTATTTCAAACATTTAAAAATGTAAATTGTTAATAAACATTCTAATTACAGTTAATTTTCCTTTATAAAATAAGCATCTAGATTTCACCTGTGTCTTTTTTGACCCACATATTCTATGCACATACTGTATGCACAGGGGTCTCAAGGGGTTTATTTAATTGATAAACAACCACTAAAAAGTTTTAGCACACTTGATTGAATTGATGGCCAGATGTATGTGGAGACACCCTTCTAATTTACAGGTTTGACTTTTAAGACGTGATCTGAAAATTCATTACAGCAAGCGAGCACATTTTTACTTAGCTCCTTGCAGTGATAGGACAGGAAGGTTATGTGACAAATTGTCCTCCAGCTATATTTTTAGTTACTAAAATAAGTTAGGTTAAAATAATGAGTTTTTTTTCACTCATTCAACTTTTCAAAATTTTCATTATGGTGTACCAAAACCAGGTCACCTTTTCCAGCTCTTTGAACATGTCAGTTCTAATGGTAATACCCCAGAGTTGCCATGCTACTGGTATCTAATTTTAAATTGGACAAAAATGCAATAAGCACACAGAGTGTAATGAATACTGCTTTCTCAAAAAAAAATAAAAAAATAATCCTTGCAGGTTTTATCCTTGTAAATTACAGAGGGAGACATCCGATTCTGTGTGAAATTCTAATCCATATTGATCCAGTCAGGCCACCGATAAGAAAGGAGATAAATATTCTTACTTATTGAAGGAAAAGCCCCAGGCAATTACAAGCATGATGATGGTCTAAGCTATTAATTGGAGTTGAGTTAGAGTAAGAAAGAGAGAAGGAAGATTGAAGAAGCAAAAGGAGAAAGGAAGTTCATATAACCTTGTAAGCATGACAGTGACCTATCAATATTGTTATAATATTGAGCAATCTCTGTGTATTTCACTATCTGCACCTCTGTGGCATCGAGCCAGCCTCGGCAAGTGTGGCAGACTCATTAAAAGTGAGAAACTCACTGAATACAGCTTTAAATAGAAAAAAAGACATGACCCTCAGAGATCAAGTCCAACTTGAAAGAACTTTTCCTCGCCCATTTTAAAAGAGAAGAAACTGCCTTTTCATGATGGGGAGTTTGAACCGCATTAGCTTGCATAATTTAAGGTTAATGAGACAACAACCCAGCATGAATATAGAATCTCATCTCGTCTCTCATCTCTGCTACTCCACGACTGTGGGCGTTCATTTAAAAGGGATTGGGTATAATGTTTTAATGATTTGTGAAACCATTAGAATTTCACAGCACTATTACATCATATTCATATCCATTCCCCTGCGTTTCCCTCTCAAACAGGAGCTGCAGACTCATTTAACATCCTCTCAAATGTTGGGTGAAATAATTTGCTCCGATTGGGCTAGCAACCCCCAAGAAACTGAATTATCACTGTCTCAGGATTAGTTGCCAGGTTATTGTTATAAACATGAGCCTCGTCTGAAGGGTCAAGGAGGAGGTGTTACTACAATTTACAGTGACGTTTTTGGTGTTACTCAGAGGACAGGATACAAGTTTAAGTCTTTTGAACTAATAATGCTTGTGACACCGTCAGATATAAATATCTGTCGTCTTTTGCCCTTGCTACAGTATTGTAATGTTGGCTGGCAACAAGGTAAACAAAGAAACCCAAGTGCAGTTTTATTAACAATCATGAAATCCAAAAACCCGTACTACAAACGTGAACAAAACATAAACGTGACTTGACTTGACTTGACTACCAAACAACGTTACATTAACACAATACCTGACAAAGGACCATGGCAAACATGAGGGTATAAATACATGGACAAGTGTAACAAGACAACCAATTAACAGACAGAACTATAAACAAGATAACAAGACTAATAAACTTAAACCAATGACAAACTAGAACTGATAACGAGTTAACAAGACAATAAACCAATGAAAACAAGACACATGAACATGGAGGGAAACAGGATGATCACATGATTTGAAATGGAAACGGGGAATCACATGACATGGCAGGGAAACAGGAAATAACATGATATGGAACCACATGACCTGAACAGGAACTAAACTTAAAAAAAAAAAAAAAAAAAAAAAAAAAAAGACATGAAAACAAGAACAAAACACATATAGATGTGACAAGAATATAGATCACCGTGCCGTCTTCAGATTTCCTTGGTGAATTTGCACATTTTCTATCAGATCTTGCAGTTAATGTAGATAGAGCTTTAATTGTTGGTGACTTCAACATTCACATAGATAATGAAAATGACACTTTGGGATTAACATTTATTGATATTCTCAACTCTCTTGGAGTGTGACAGGACCAACTCATCGCCATAATCATATGCTAGATTTCATTATGTCATATGGAATTGATGTTGATACTATAGAAATTCTACTGCAGAGGGATGACATCTCAGATCATTACTTCATCTGTTTTTTACTACGATCAGCTAATGTCACTCAATGCTATCGTTCAAGTAGAACCATTCTTTCGACCACTAAAGATAGCTTCACTAATAATCTTCCAGAATTGTCTCACATACTCAGTAAGCCAAAAAGTCTAAAACAGGGGTCGGGAACCTATGGCTCGCAAGCCACAAGTGGCTCTTTGTTCAAATTGATGTGGCTCACCGGGTGTCTCACCATTTACCAACACATGATTGTTTTAAACTTTCTAGAGATCATTTTCCAACAGAAAGTGTGGGTGCGATTGCGAAGCTTGAAGTCAATGACACTGTTTTGATTTCCTTCCGAATTTGTCGTACACCCTATTCCTGGTGAACAAGGTTTGAAATGAACACCCACAAAATCCTGATTTTTCATGTGGAGTATTTTGCTGATGTACCAGTCACTGTGGAAGGTGACCTGTAAGACATCTCGGAGTGATATATTACAAGAAATTAACACAAAGATGCACGTTTGACAAAACGTGATAATATTTTAAAGAACAGATGAAAGAAAAGCCGCCGATGCGCATCTAATTTTATATGTGTGTGAGCTCCGCTGTTCACGAGTGCATTGAAAGAGCTTCTCCAAGACACGCACATGCATAGAGTTCTGGGCCAATCAATAACTATTGATCTTATCTGTTAAGCGCATATTCTACGAGCGATTTTATGAACGTTCGTTATTTTTTATGTGCAGCCAGGGTGTGATATAGCACCCGCCACTCGCAAAATGCGACGAGGCTCAATCCAGTTCGGGAGCTCCTCGTCTAAATGTATTTCATGCGCAAGTAATTTTGCTCATTTACCTGCAACAGGTGGGTGACCTGTAAAACGTCTCAGAGTGACACATGACAAGAAATGCTGTTAGTCAAAAAGACGCACTTGAAGAAACACACTTTATTATGTTTTTAAGAACAGACAAAAGAAAAGCAGTCAATACTCGTGTCTGATTCGCTTTGTTCAGAGGTGTGCAACGGGACCCTGTCTCGTGGAACATGCGCATGTAAAGAGTTATCACTCCTTTTTCTCTGTTTCATTCATGTGAAAACTGTTTGCAAGAATAATGTAATCTATGAGAATGCTGCAAATGATCTCCGATCATCTCGTGAGGTGCTGTGAGTTTCGCTTTATTTCCACACAGCAGTTCGCTCTTACGCATTGTGAACACAACTCTGCAGGTTCAGTAATATATACAGGTCTCTTTGTATTAAAGAAACAAAGACGAAAGTTATTAAATCATAAATACAAGACACGTTCACCTTGAACCTAAAATTTTGTTCTATTTTCTTTAGGCAGCATTAACTGTATTACCAAAATGCAATAAAAACACATTCGATAAGAACACATTTGGCAGCATTTTTTGGGAACACAAGGGAATTTATTAGGCTTATTTATTATGATGATTATTATAATTATCTTTACATTTATAATTGTCTTTAGTTCTTAATTTGTATGCTATAAGTAATTTTTCACCTGTTGTGATACTTGCGTGATGGCGAATGGGGCCGTTGGAGATGGTAAATGTTTGGATTTGGGGAGGTGGTTATATATAAGATTTTTTAATCACTTTGGTATTTTTATTGCTTTTTTCGTTTCATTTAAAGTGCAATTTGAATTTAGAAAAGTTTTTTTGTGTTTCAATCAATTAATTTAATTTTTAAAGCAAAATCAATCAAGCAAAAATATTCACCGACCTTGGGGGTTGACTGTATAATCGGATATCACGATATTTTAAATGCGATTATCATTAAAATATTTTTTACATATCGCCCAGCCCAAAAGGGAAATTCAATTTTTCATGAACAATTGTAAAATGAAGTAATTTTATGGAGACCCGCACAAACGTGTGTACTCAATTCCATATTGCAACATGTCACTTATTTATTTTTGCATATTTGTTTGTTTTTTAGTAGTCTATGGGCAATATAAACATTTTATTTTATTGAAAAACTTTGTTTTTGAAAATAGTAAATTATTTGTTTGTGGTATGGCTCTTTTGAAAAAATGCATCAACCAAAAATTAAAAAATTGGCTCTTTAGTGAAAAAAGGTTCCCGACCTCTGGTCTAAAAGAACTTGATGTAATAACAGAAAATATAAATACAGTTTTCTCTAGCACTCTTGTCTCATTAATAGTGTCTCATAATTTCCTCATGAGCAACTTCAATCCTTCGCTGTCATAGGTCATGAAGAGCTAACAAAACTTATCAAAAAATCAAAAGCCACAACACATATGTTAGATCCAATAAAAACTAAGATCTTAAAAGAGGTATTCCCTGTAATCTCAGAACCTTTTCTTAATATTATTAACTCCTTAGGACATGTCCCAAGAAACTTTAAAATGGCAGTTATCAAACCGCTTATTAAGAAGCCACAGCTTGATCCTGGAGAATTGGCTAGTCATAGACCGATTTTAAATCTCCTGTTTATGTTGAAAATACTAGAAAAGGTAGTGTCATCCCAACTATGTTTTTTTCTACAGAGAAATAGTATATATGAACAATTTCAGTCAGGATTTAGGCCCCATCACAGTACAGAGACTGCACTTATCAGTTACAAATGACTTGCTCTTATCATCTGATTGAGGCTGCATTTCTCTTCTAGTGCTTTTATATCTTAGTGATGCCTTCGACACAATAGATAACGACATTCTCTTGAATAGGCTGGAGAATTATTTTGCCATTAGTGGACTTGCATTAGCATGGTTTAGGTCCTGTTTATCAGACCGCTACCACTTTGAATGTGTAAACAAAGAATTGTCAAATCAAACAAAAGTTAAGTATGGAGAGCCACAGGGATCAGTTTTAGGGCCTCTGCTTTTCTAATTATGTATGCTTCCCTTGGGAGATATTATCAGGAATCGTGGAATAAGTTTCCACTGTTATGCCGACAATACCCAACTTTATATTTCTTGTAAACCCGACGAAATTTCACAATTATCCAAATTAGCAGAGTGTATCAATGAAATAATAGATTGGAAGGCCAAAAATTTCCTTCTACTCAGTTCTGACAAAACAGAGGTACTAATTATTGGACCAAAAACCTCTAAGAATAAGCCCTTAAAATATAATTTGACTCTCGATGAATATACTGTTACGTCGTCTTCTACAGCGAAGAACTTAGGTGTTATATTTGATACCAATCTGTCCTTTTGAAAATCAAAATTTCCAATTTGAAGAACAGCATTGCAGTATGTAGAACAGCATTTTTCCACCTCAGAAATGTTGCTAAGTTACGACACATGCTCTTTATTATTTTATTTAATGCATTCATGACCGCAAGACTAAATTATTGTAATGCATTACTGGGAGGATATACTGCAAGTTCAATTATTAAACTTCAATTGGTTTAAAATGCAGCTGCCAGAGTGCTGACTAGAACCAAGAATCTGGATCATAATCTCTTTTTTTCTAGTAAGACCTTTGATATTAGGGCAAAAACCATATTCTTGATAATAATTTTTGTATTGTTTTCCTGTAAAAATATCTAAAAATCCTTAAAACAAGATCAGTTTGATAAATCTTGTTTTAGAAACAACACTGCGTAAGATATTTAGGTTTTTCAGAGAATATATTTTTAACATATGTATTTTGTCTTACTGTACTGACAGAGTTTTTATAATCAAAACAAGTGAAAAAGTCTACCAGGCTGAAGAAGTAATCCAAAGTATTTAGAATACTTTACTGACCTTGAGTAATCTAACGAAATACATTACAAATTACATTTTACAGCATGTATTCTGTAATCTGTAGTGGAATATATTTCAAAAGTAACCCTCCCAACCCTGACCATGACTTGCATTGCACACAAATAACTAATATTGGCGTTATATTCATGCTGTCTAGCCAGCGGGGAACTAGCCCCCACAGTGAGCCTGGTTTCTTCCAAGGTTTTTTTTCTCCATTAACCAACATCTTATGGAGTTGTGTTCCTTGCCACAGTCGCATTCAGCTTACTCACTGGGGTTCTAAATACAGTTAATATTTAATGATTTATTTTTATACACAATTTACAATCATATTTAATCAAATTACACAATGATGACTCTAAGACTTTACAGTTTCATTGTCTAAGCATGATTTTCTGTAAAGCTGCTTTGAAACGATGTGTGTTGTGAAAAGCGCAATACAAATAAAAATGACTTGACAATTCATTCCAAAGACATTCAGTGGGGTTCTGGTCTGGGCTTTGTGCAGGCCAGTCAAACTCTTCCACGCCAGACACAGTAAACCATTTTACTGGTGGCATCCTATGTCATTGTCACATTGAAAGTCACTGAGCTCTTTGGGATGCCCCATTTTACTAAAAATGTTTGTCCAAGGAGATTGCATGGCTGTATTCTGCATTTTATGTAACTGTAAGAGAACATGATCAGCATAATGTGATAAGGATCTGCTTGCTGAAAGAACTGTCAAAGAGGAAACCATTTGTGTTGTGTTTTGTCAACCCACACTGACCTTCTCTGAAACTGCAAATAAAACCTCCACTCTATTAATTGATCAATCAGCATCAAGTAAAATGATGAAGTATTTTTCATTCAGTATAGAGGGGTTTATTTTAGTTAGGAAAAAGTCATTTCTAAATCCAGTCTATCCATTTTTATAAAGAGCAATATCTATCATTGTGGCTATTTTTTTTTTTTTCGGTAACACTTTACAATAAGGTTCCATTCGTTAACATTAGTAAATGCATTATGAATCTTGAACTAACAATAAACAATTTGTTTTACAGAATGTATTCATCTTTTTGGATGTTAATTAATAAAAATGCAGTTGTTAGTTTATGTTCACAGTGTATTAACTACACTCAAAAACAGGATTTTTGCTGCTTGTTCAATTTACTTAATTACATTTATGCATTTGGTTGACACTTTTATCCAAAGCAACTTACAGTGCCCTGATTACAGGGACAATCCCCCTGGAGCAACCTGGAGTTAAGTGCCTTGCTCAAGGACACAATGGTGGTGGCTGTGGGATTGAACCAACAACCTTCCATTTACCAGTTCAGTGCTTTAGTCCACTACACCTCCACCACTCCTATCATATAATTAAAATGAACTAAAGCAACAAACTTCTAGAACATTTTGTCAGAACATGATTTCATTGCGTTCTATCCATTTAAATTTGTAAAATGGAAGTTTACTTAATCCATTTGAGTTGGGACTACATGAATACTTTTTGTATTTGTGTTAGGGTAAGTAAATATTAAAATGTTATTTTATAAGTGTTATTTTATGTGTTTTTGTGCAAGATGAATATAAAGGGGGATACTTGTTAGTGTTTAATGTTTTGTTAGTACATAAATAAAAGAGATTTATTTGAGTTACATTGACACATCTCATTTTGTTGGGTTTACCCAATTCAACTTGGCTCTTTCTACACAGAGTTTGTGCTGAGATTACAGTCATTTTTAAGTTACTAAAATTTCAAACACACGATTGAATATTTTTTTAGTGTAATGTTAACATAGTATAACATATATATTACTAAACTTTTGATTTTAAAAATGTATTACTATATGTTGAAATAATGTATAGTATATGTTGTATATTGATACTTTAACATTAACCAAGATTAATAAATGCTGTAAAAGTATTGTTCATTGTTAGTCCATGTTGTTTACTAATATTACCAAATGGAACCTTGTTATAAAGTGTTACCATTTTTTCTTTCTGTCGAAAAGCTTGTTGTTCTAAAAGCTGGATTTTAACCTTTAAAGCCTTTTTTTTTACCAGATTCAGTTGTAATGAATAGGCCTATTCAGTGGTCAGTGTATGTGGATGTGTTTCCTGCTTTGCTCTTCTTTAAACCTTAAGTGAAAGTGGATGGCATGGGCACAGACAGGACGGAAGACAGACAACGACGACAGTCATGTAATTCCTATACTCACAATTTCCCCACAGCATTAGATTGCATTGAATCCCCAATAGAACTGCATGTGTGTATGCGTGCAAGGGAAGCTTTCTACGTTCTCCTTAATGACATGGGCGCATGGACAGGGTGTCATCCTGAGCTACCAGCAGCTGTAATTGAACAAGGGGGATGGAGTGTCATAACCCGCTGCTGTTCCACCAGCCCAACACAACAACTAATCACCTCACAATTTGCATGGAGAGCTTCGCAAATCAGCCTAAATAACGCCACACCGATCTGAGAGATGAGTTTTTAATATCAGAGAGATGAGATACTGACCTGAGTGGGTTTTTTTTCCCCCTTTTTTTTTTCTTCTTTCACATTTTCATTTGTGCTCTCTTCTCATTTTTGCAATAAATGCGCAGAGGCAGAAGTCTCATCCTGCGCAGTGTGAAAAAACAGGCCTTAAAAAAAAAAAAAAAAAATGAAAGAAAAAGCCACACTTGTCTGTGTGAATAAGTCTCCTTTGTAAAATGCAATCAAAGTGATGACAGATACTTTAGTGGGAGGGAAATATTGTAGTGGAGCCTTTTCAGACGACCAGATAGTTATTCAGCTCTCATTGCCCCTGCCAGACCTGTGTAATAGAGAATTTCACAACTGGAAGTGTCTGAAATATCTAGTGGAGGTAAGCAATGAGAGCGTTTAGGGTAAATGGGCGCTTTGAGATCTATCTGAGAGCCATGGATCAGGCCTGGATTCCAAGCACTTGTTTGATACGGGTGTTGGATTACAGTGGGAAAATTTTGAACTGAAGGATTTTGTAAGAGTTCTTGAGGCACATGTCAGGACAGCACTTAATATTGGCAATGTAGGTACACGTTCAACTATAAGTGTCTGATTTAAATCCGATGCCTCAAGCATTTTTTAAATCAGGTTATTGTAGCCCCAGAATCCAAAACTGTTGGATCTGGAGATACACTGAAAAGGCTTTTTTTTTTTTTTTTTTTTCTTCTGCACCAGTGTTGCATGTTGCTGTGCAGATCATGCTATTCTTTAATATTAATGAAAATGTAACTGTGATTTATTTAAGCATTAGCATTGTTTTGCATTCTGTTTAAATTGCATTGTCTTTAAAATTCATTTTGAAGGCATAATGATTTCCACAATCTATTACTAATGAATAGATTTATTATAAGCTTGAATCTTCAGAACTGTTAAAAACAAAATAGCCTACTAGTTAAGTAGGAAAAATTCCATAACATTTATTTCCTGGATTTTATTGGTGCTACTGAGTTTTAGGGTAATTAGAAATTAAAGCGTGAGTAATTCTAGAGCAAATAGTTTTACTTAAAAATTGATGGCAGCAAATGTGGACAGTGGGACTAAGTTGTGAAATTTTAAATAATACCAAGCTTTAAAATCAAATTGTTTATGTTTCCAGGAGTGTTGGATATTCCTGTTTTTGAGACATTATAGACATTACATCAGAAATTAGCATAATTAATTAATATTCAAAGTAGTAGCCAGCATTATCCAATTGTCCCATCTTTGCCAAACATGTTGAGTGGTCCAAACATCACCTGCAGCCTGAAACTGAACTTGTGGTCAGATTTTAGGAGTGAATGCACTTAGCTGCATAGAGAGCTATATGATGCTCCATTGCACCCTATGTAGTGAATGACTTAACCTCCAGTGTGCTGTTTGTCTCCACTGATCTCAGAGCAGTTCAATATGCACCTTATTTGTAACCTAACACGCTTTAAAGTCTCTGAAAGCAACTTTTTTCAGCTTTTGAAAAAATCTTTTTCTCAATGTGATAATGCACAGTAAATATAGTATTTCTAAGGAAAAAATTTGATAAAGTACACATTAGTGTACATTGTGTTTAGCAGTGTGGCGTTTCACGATAAATTGCTCAAATTTTAAAAATGGCATATCAGATGAAACTAGAGACTCTAATCTTTTGGTTTCAGAGGTGGGTAGAGCAGTCAAAAACTGTACTCAAGTAAAAGTACAATTACTTTAAAAAAATTACTCAAGTAGAAGTAAAAGTACTTACATAAATAATTACTTGAGTAAGAGTAAGAAAGTATCCAATTAAAGAGTACTCAAGTAGTGAGTAACTCGTTACTTTCACAAATGACATTATAGATGTTAACTCTCCTATATTCCATTACATAATACACATTTAATATGTATTACAGAATTATTATTAATGGAAATTCTGTCATCATTCACCATCATGTTGTTCCAAACCCGTATGATTTTCTTCCATGCAACACAATAAGGAGATATTAGACAGAATGTTTGCCTGAGTCACTATTTATTTTCAGTGAATGTGTTTTTTCTCCATATTTTGAAAGTGAATGGTGACCGAGACTGTCAGTTAGACATTTTGGCTAACATATTTTGTGTTCCATATAATAAAAAAGGGTCACCCGGGTTTGGAACAACATGAGGGTAGGGAAATTATGACATAATATTACATTATGGCTGAGTTATCACTTTAAAGGGATAGTTCACCCAAAAATTAAAATTCTGTCATCATTTACTCACCCTCATGCCCAGTGGTGGATTTAGGCATGGGCGACATGGGCAGTTGCCCAGGGTGGCATCTTGTGGGGGGGCGGCACGAGGCACCCACACAGACAACACACAGGCGTGTTGAAGCGGGTGTCGCCCAGGGTGCCATACAAACTAGAACCTCTACTGCTCATGCCATTCCAGATATGGATGACATCCTTTCTTCTGCAGAACACAAATGATTTTTAGAAGAATATTTTAGCTCTGTAGGCCAAAATGTTGATGCTCCAAAAAGCATATAAAGGCAGCATTAAAGTAATCCATAAGACTCCAATAGTTAAATCCATATATTCAGAAGTGATATGATAGGTGTGGGTGAGAAACAGATCAATATTTATCATTTTTTGTGTATCACCAAACAAGAAGAAGAATGTGAAAGTGATCTGTTTCTCTGTTTGTCATCCACACCTTCTCATAATACATCGCTTCTGAAGATACTGATTTAACCACTGGAGTCTTATGGATTACTTTTATGCTGACTTGTGTGATTTTGTTTAGCTTTAAAATGTTGCCACCCATTCACTTGAATTGTATGGAACTAAAGAGCTGAGAAATTCTTCTAAAAATCTTCATTTGAGTTCAGCACATGAAAGAAAGTCATTCACATCAGTAATGGCATGAGGGTGAGTAAATAATGAGAATTTTAATTTTTGGGTGAACTATCCCTTTAAGGGCTCTTGTCAGACCTGGATGAATTTGTCAATAAGAAGGTTTGGAAACATTTCTAGTAATTATTACTGTGAAAACAGGAAAATGTCCCATAAGGACATTATATATAATGCTGAAATATAAACCAAAGCAAGATCATGCTTTATTAATGCCTACTTTTGCTATTTCATAGCTTTTAAAGTCCTGTGTGGATTCTTAATTCAGTGTAGTTACAGTTTTCATTGTCGAAATAATTTGATCATTAGTTTTGTACAGCAGTACCGCCTAGTTCTGAACATCTGATGTACACTCGACAATGGTTAATTGCCCATAATCCACCACGGGGAAGACATACAAGCTGGGAGTTTACTGCTTCCTTCACTCCTGCAATGTTTTATTTCATGCTGAATGTATTAAATTACTTTTTGACAAATCAAATTACTTGAGGCAAAACATAGATACATTTTAAAATGTACTCTATATTTGATAAAATGTGTTTACTCATTATATTAACACACCGTATATATTAAAAATGACAAACAGAATGAAGATTTATTGTATTAATATATTATTTAATAAGAATAACAAGTAAGACCCAAGTATTTTAAAAGTGCATATGCGACATTGTTTCTGCAACAGCCCCAGAGCTCTGATGCTCGGTGTACACATCAGCATCCTAATTCACTCACTCATTTCGTTTACTCACTGCTGAGATATAGTGCACTAACTGCCATTCACTGTATAGGAATTAGTGAACGATGAGTGCAAGACTTTGGACTCAGCCACTCTCTTCGCCATACGGTCGCCTCGCGCCCGCACATCTCTCACGCGCGTGCCTCGTGCCCCTCACTGTGCATGCGCAGAAATGCTGTCTGTTCGCATTCCAGTTGTCAATCACGCGAACGGCAGAGCAAAAGGCGTTTAAACTTAACTTGGATGTTTACATGGATTTATACAGTTAATCCGCCAGGAGTAGCTGCAATAGTTTCCAGAAAATGCGTAAATACTGCTCATGACATGCGGGACGCAGGACAAAGCACACTGATATATTGCTGCACTGATTTAAAAATGTACACTTAAAAATGGATGTCATAAGAGCCCAGTTACATTAACACCCTGAAAATTACCATCACATTACACAGAAAAGCCCACGTTAGCATTAGAGCCAAAACTTACCTCGACGTGCTGCCTTAAGTTGAAGCTGTGATTTTAATCTTGAAATATCAGCTTGTCTTGGTGTTATATGAAGGCACTGCATGACAAAACTATTCTTTTTTTTTTTTCACTGTGCGGAGCGAAGAAAGTGTTTCACTTTGAAGAGGTTGATGCTGCAGCAGTGACAACTTGAGTGACAGCCTGTGTCAGCGTGCGCAGCTGTGTGAACTTCCGCTGTTGTAAAAGTCCCATTCAATAATCTCTCAATAAATTACACATTAACTAAAATTAAACCCAGTAATGTAACGACAGGAACGCCGGCCATTGTAAAGAAGTAAAAGTAAAATTCATTAGAAATTTACTTGAGTGAGTGTAAAAAATACCCACTTTTAAACCTACTCTAAAAGTACTTTTTTTTTCTCAAAAAGTTACTCAAGTAAATGTAACGGAGTAAATGTAGCATGTTACTACACACCTCTGTTTGGTTTTTATGTAAAAATAAAAAAATTTGTTTCGTCACATGACTCGTCGAAAGTTTAACCCTTTTACTGACAGTACAGAGTCTCCTGAACTGAGATCAGACGGTTTAAATGAATTTAAATTATGTGTTGCGTATGTGTACGTGGGGTCACACAAGGTTAAAATATTGTAGTGGTGAGTATAACAGTGGATTACATTACAGTGGATTATTGGGAAAATAGTTGCTCCTGAATTTGATTTTTAGGGGCATTATTTATCTTTATGAGGGCATAGTTTTTCTAAATATTTAAAACAAACTGTCTCATCCGTTGACTTAAATTTGTATGAATCAATTTCAAGATTGAAAATTTTGTTGAACTCTTGCCCAAAAAAATAAATCAACATTAACTCATTTTATGCCATTATATGAATAACTAGGACTATAATAGAATATTTAGAACTATATAAAAAAATGCAGGAGCATTTTTGTCATTTTTGGTGGCATTATTGCTCTGAGCTCCCCTTCATTTCTGACTCTGGGGCATTGTAGCTTATCATTGGACTTGGAGAGTTTTGACATCTTGTGATATATACTTAAAACCTATATGTGACAACACATAGAGGTACTGATCATATTTTAGACTTTTCAGGTAATGAAGGAAAACTCAAAGAGCCTAATGTCAATACATGGCAATTTTTGAAAAATATTAGGTTGATGCAGCATGTTGCATTTATGATATTTTTATTCCTACCAAAGCTGTCAAATTAACTCTTTTGGTTGTCATTTAAAATCTTAAAAAAGAGAGAAACATTAACTTTCTTAACAGTATACTGGAAAACATAAAAATAAAATCCTGTTGATTGAACTTGAAATATCTAGCTTATATGGTTTCAAATTGTAATTTTGCATGCTAATAATGAAGCAAAACAATGTTCTTTTTTGGTTGTGTGTCCTTTTGGTTGTTTTTCTTTTGTCCAAACAGCCCCCATCACTCAATATCCTTGCAGCTGTGACTATGCAGAATGCCAGAATGCACCATTCCAGTGTGCATCAGGTGTTTGCAAGAGTGAGAGTAGCTTTAAACAACATTCATACTATTAGTGTAAACCCTCTAGACTAAACAAAACAAACAAATGCACAAATGCGACCCTTCTCTTCCCCACGCACACACACATATCAAAGTGCAGAGCATCGGGGGAGCTCCCGTCATGGGCGAGAATGCCAACCCTCATCACCTTCAGAAATTGTGGAGAGGTGCCGCGCTGTATATGTAGCCTTCATCGCCTCATTACAGATCTGCTTCTTCAGACAATCCAAACCACTGCTGACAGCCCACTCTTCCTCTATGCGTGCCTAACACACTCACTATGCCATTTCACCCGCTCAGAGTTATTTTATCCCAATGGCATTTGAGAAGCTTTATATATTCACCTTGAGCAGAAGGACAGGGAGGGGAGGAGATAGTCAATAGCCAAATAGAGAAAGTCACCTTTGTCCTTTAATTCCATATGTATGTTAATGACTTGTGATCCATTTGGATTTATGTACCATTGCTATAAAAAATTTAATTTGGAATCATAAACACTTCTAAGAATAAAACTGATTGATGATAAAGATGGCACTGAACGACAATATTCAGCAAATAAACTATTTGTACATTTTAAATAAAAAAAACAAGCTTGTTTGCTTTTATGGCCAATTTTTCTGGAAATATGGGGTCCAGTCACAAGCAAAGGAGGAAGAAATAAAGAAAGCAATTCTTTGAAAATAAATTCTGAGGAACTAACTGATATAGACTGTCTTTACAAAGCATAGTTTCACTTAAAGTATCTTGAAAATTCTCATCATCTAATGAGGCACTGAGATGTCATGGATTTTACTCTGAATTTATAATATAATAATATAATAATAATATCAATATTGGTGAAAACTGAACATGCTTACTTCTTTCAAAGCAACTGCACTTTACATTATCATATACTATTACCTTACTTCTGTATATATGTACACAGCAAACATATTTTGCAGCAAACAGTTTTAGATAATTAGAATTTTGCAGTATAATAGATTCACTTTTAACATACAGTGGAGTCCAAAAGTCTGAGACCATATTATTATTAGTATTATTATTTTTCAAATAAAAATGTGGGATTTTTTAAATTCAAAATTTGGGATTATTTAAATAAAAAAATTAAATAAACATACATTTGCTTTATTTACAAATGATTCTGCATTATTAACATATGATTTTGCATTATTTATTGGTTTATAATAAAATATAGGATTTCTGACTGGTCATGTTTACCAAAAAAAAAAAAAAAAAAAAAAAAAAATATTTGCTTCCATTGAAGAACACAACATGGATCATATCCATGCCAGCAGTGGTGGACAAAGTATACTAATCCTGTAGCTGAGTAAAAGTGCATATACCCTGATGAAATATTACTCCAGTAAAAGTGAAATTACTCCTTTTAAACTTCCACTTGATTAAAAGTACAAAAGTATTTGCTTTCAAATGTACTTAAGTATCAAATGTAAAAAGTACTGGTCTATTAAAGGGATAGTTACCCCAAAAATGAAAATTCTCTCATCATTTACGCTCACGCCATCCCAGATGTGTATGACTTTCTTTCATCTGCAGAACACAAACAAAGATTTTTAGAAGAATATTTCACCTCTGTATGCCTATACAATAGAAGTGAATGGTGGCCAGAACTTTGAGGCTCCAAGAGCACATTAAGGCATCATAAAAGTAGGCCATATGACTTCAGTGGTTAAATCAATTTCTTCAGAAGAGATATGATAAGTGCGAGTGAGAAACAGATCAATATTTAAATCATTAAAGGGTGATCTATCCCTTTAAGGCTTTTGTTTATTTTTAATTTTAAGTTTAATTTTGCAATTCAATATGTTTTATCCTCCTGCTCATATAAATTGAAGGAGAGAGTGTTCTAATGTCATGGGCACACAGACAGTTTAGAGCTTTTTATTAAGAAAAACTGCCATACACACTAACACTGTGTGTGTGTGTGTGTGTGTGTGTGTGTGGGCAGGTTTAAGTGGTTTACGAGGACTTTTTTTTTGGATACAAACTGGTAATTACAAGGGTATTATGCTATAAATTTGGTTTATGAGGACATTTCTAGTGTCCCCATAATTCAAATCACTTAGAAAACATACTAAACGATGTTTTATTGAAAATGTAAAAATGCAGAAATATGATATGAACATATCATATGAACATATTTGATATGCACATATGTGTGTGTGCATATCAAATCTAACCCTCAAAAATTTATTTTGAGGGTTAGATTTAGGGGTAGGGGTAGGGTTAGGGGATAGAATCTATAGTTTGTACAGTATAAAAATCCTCACAATGAGAGTCCTCACAATGATAGTTGCACCAACGTGTGTGTGTGTGTGTGTGGCACTTTCTTGACTGTGTGTGTTTCATACTCGAAAAGAAGTCATTTTCATCAGAAGTGTTGGAGGTATCATCTGGTGACTGGGACCTGATCTCTTCTCGCAGATGGTCTCTGGAGTAGTCCTGACCTGAAATCTTTTTAATTGCTACTAAACTTTTTTTGCAAACATACAATGAATTTTCCACATTTAAACTGTAAAATGACAGCACTGTACTAAACAATACAACATTAGTATGGTTAAGTATGGTTAAACTAATGCAACTTTGTGAATGCAATGGTACAGTATGGTTATTTGATTTATATGATTATTTATATTATAAAACCATATTGCCATACATTAAAGCAAGGGTCACCAATAATGAAGACATTAACCAAAAGGTTCACTTGTGTTCTCAGGTTGAGTATTCTTCATAAATGTCAGGTCAGTGCAGATTGTGTGTTATAAATTGTATATAATTTATTTATTACGATAAATCTGTTGGCCAAACAATTTTTTTATTTTATTTTTTCTTTATCTTTGTAAATTGCTAATTAGTACATCTTTGCTATTTTATCAGTAATTTTGTGCTTCAGAATTGTTTTAGTGTTTAAATAATTGTAGGACAACATACCACGCTAGGTCAACATGTTTTTAATAATCTGAATCGTTGCAATGACCGAAGAAGCTAAACAGATGAGATTCTTGATTGCAATAAAGCTAGACAAATCTGGTTTCATGCTCTAACATTGCTATTCATTTTATGATTTGATAATTCCAGAGATTAATATATTTTCTTTGACATATAAAGAGAAATAGGCCTAATAAACTGTTCTCGGCTCTTTCTATAGCTCTCCCTATATATCCTATATTACCTTGCAACCTAATTTGCATTTGCATATAAATTTACATTTATAAGATTCCTGCTAGCAAGCAAGTACATTCGTGGCAGTTTTATGAAATACAATATTAAAAATTACTTACCTTGATGCACTGATGTGCACAGAACGGGGGCAGCAGGGGTGCAAGCTCAAAAATCAAAAGGTGTCCTTTTGATCGTCCAGAAAAAGGGGAGAAATTTTAATAATTCAATTAAAACTGTTCAATAAAACTAAACTGAAATTTCGTCATAATCTCACAATAACAGTAATAATGTGTTGAGAATTCTTTGTAAATCGTGGGCATATTAAAAAAATTCAGTGGACCTTTAAGAGCGCATGCTACAGCACTACAGGTACAGTGCTACAGTGCTACAGGTATCAGGGACAGATTCCAATCGCAAGTGATCCTCCCTATGCCCTATACTCACTCCGAAGTGCAAAGCCCTTGATGTGGGTACTCTAAGGAAACATGGCATTACTGTATGAATGTACCCTTCACTAACAGTCTTGTGGAAGGGGCCTCCGAATGGCGTCCCCTCCCGCAGGAGTGCCCTTCAAGAACGCAAAAATTGCAGTTTTGAATTCGCCCTGGAGCATCGAAGTGCTGTTAGCTCATAATGAACAGGTCAGATAAAAAGTCCACTCCATTTATTGTGCTGTAAGTTCATCAAAAGAATAATACTCGATTGCTACCGCATTTCCGACATCACGTACCACTAGTGTAGACAGATTTATTAATTATAATGGGAGCGGTCACCTCACTTTCAGTGATATAAATTAAATTAGTCTTTTATAGAATTTTTTACATAAACTGAAGGAGCTGTCAGGTTCAGCCAAAGCCAGTTTGGTTTTGTTGAAACTAATAAGCCATTAGACTAATCACTTTCAGAAAAAAACGAAAAAAAAACAAAAAACATTAGGCTACCACAGTACCGCAGCTCCCTATACGCATATTACGCTGTCTGCATAGGGCACCAACTCCCTAGGGGGGCACCAGAAACTCCACCGGCTGCCCTTAATCACATGTTATATGTTATTCAAGGACCCTGTAGCATTCGCGGAACACAGTCGACTGCACTTTACGTTATCATATACTATTACCTTACTTCCGTATATATGTACACGTCTTTTGCAGTTCTCGTGCTCGCACTTTCTCACCACGCCTTCACACCATGCACCACGTTACCAGGGAAATGCCATGGTACTGAATGACTGATCATGTTCATATTTCATGATACTGTCATGGTACTTCAAGGTAGGCCTGCTTTAAAAAATACCATGGTTTTACTATGACATGTCATAAATATGGGGTTATCACAGGCCATGTCTGAAAATAAATAAATAAACAAGTGTATTACCATGGTGCTTTTAGGCTATTATTTGTGATAAAGCAAAAATGAAAAAATAAATAAATAAATAAAAAATGTACAGTATACAAGAAAATGGTTAAATACTCAAAAAGCAAAGAAATTAGTTAAGTATTTATAATTCCTACTCATAAAAAATAAAAAAATCAGTCTTTTTTATCCTTCCTCCCCTGTTCCTGCTGAGGGTCTGTGCACGTCACTGCCTTGATGTGTTTTTGAAGCCTGATGGAGAGTTCTTGAAAGTCTGCCGTCATAGTGTATTTTGCTAGACAGGCACAGAAGCCATTTAAAAATGGCTTTTGGTGCTCAAATGCACTGGGCGATGCTATATCTGAATGGTAACCCTCGTTCTATGGAAACTCTCGCGATACCATATTTGGTGCTGGGTTATGGTTATAGTCTCGCGAGATCAAGACCTACTAGTCTATTTTAATTTAACGCTCTTTATTATTATTATTATTATTATTATTTTTTTATTAATTTCAAGGTAGCGAGGAATGGAACTTTTTTTTTTTTTTAAATGTAGTGGAGTAAAAAGTAAGATATTATGCTTTTGAATGTAGTGAAGTAAAAGTTTCCTAAAATAAAAATATATTTAATACTAAAATATATTTAATACTAAAAATATAAAGTAGCTACAGATACCTGAAAAATTTACTGAAGTACAGTAACGAAGTAAAAATACTTAGTTACTGCCCACCACTGCATGCCAGCAAGTGCATGTCATCATCATTAAAGCAAATACTACAAAATTCTGAAATTTATATTTTTAGAGTATGTTTCACTCAAATTGTTATGTTGATGATATAATTTGTAATGGGTAAACATTTTATTAAATTAGAAAAATGCAAAATAGCATATACTGATCTAAAACTTTTGGACCCCACTGTATGCATTATGCCAGAGTATCAACTTCCTTTAAAACTATTGCCCTGTCACATCTGTCGCCAGCCCATATCCAGGCTCAGGACCGAAGTGGGTGAGCAACAGGGAGTGTATGATGAGACAGGCTGATGCTTTTTGAGACTTTTCATTGTCATAAATTCACTCTATCTCTCCATGGCAGAGACCAGTCTTCTCCATGTATGCACCTGTACTTCTCAAAGTCCAGAATGACCTCCTGGCCAAGAGCCTCTAAACCTACTGTCTCCTTTGCATAGTCCGACCTTTACTTGCCCCAGAACAATGATGAAACTAAATCCCCTAATTTTTTGTTTCTTGTCTCACCTGAATTTTTCACCTTCTTTTTATTTGGACACTTGCTTTAATTTATAAAAATTAAAATAAAATCTCTTCAAGGAATGTTACCTGTAATCCAGCTGTGAAGTTTTTACCGCCCGACCAACACACTCTCATAAATGACCCCAAAAAGTACACAAGTCATAATTAGAAATATATGAATGTCATTGCACTAGATAACAAAATAAAACCAAGTGGCATTTACTTAAAAAATAATATTTTATATAAAATAAATAAACAAATAGCTCAATCACACTTTTGAAAGCGAAATATGACATAAAACAAAGCAACAATAATAGATATTGTGTTTAAAATTAAAACATAATTGGTCAATTTCTGTTTGTCAAACTTACTGGAACATGTCCTTACTTTTTGTGTAAAACTAAACATGTGGTTACTCTGCAAGGATGATTTGAGGGAACTGATGTCATACATCACCTAAAAATTACCTTGGGATCAGTTTTTTTTTTTTACATAAATAATTTAAAAAATGACTTTGCAATGAACTGCAAAAAATGCCACTTTTTTAGCTAATGCAATAAAATTCAACAATATTAAAATAATATTCTGGGTTCAATACAAGTTAAGCTCAATCGACAGCATATCTGGCATAATGTTGATTACCAAATAATAATAATATTTCAACTCATCCCTCCTTTCTTTAAAAAAGCAAACATTGAAATTACAGAGAGGCACTTACAATGGTAGTGAATGGGGCCAATATTTGGAGAGTTTAAATGCAGCTTCTAATTTTATAAAAGCACTTACATTCATTCTTCTGTTGAAACTCATGTATTATTTGAGCTGTAAATTTTTTTAAACTGTAAAGTTTAAATCATAATTTTTGCAGCAGACTAGTACTAAATCACAGTGGTTACATGATTTACGGTGTTATGTCATCATGGTGTTGTAGATTGTAAAATTGAATATAACTTTACATAGATAAGGTTAGAATGCAATTTTATCAAACTAAAATAATTTTAACACTCATTTTGTTTACATCTTGTGGCTATACTTTTGAAACAGTGAGTATTTTAATGTTTACGGATTGGCCCCATTCACTTCCAGTGTAAGGGCCTCACTGGAACCCAGATTTATGTTTTTTTTTTTTTTTTTTTTTTTAAAGAAAAGGAGGGATATGATTTGTGGTAAAGAAACAAATGCTGTCAATTGAGCTTAACTTCTATTGAACCCAGAATATTCCTGTCCTAATGCTTATGTGGCTACGGTACTTTAACCAGCATCAGGTCAATTAAACAAATGGCTATAAAAATGAGAAAATATAAAAGGGCCTACCACAACAGAAGCTTTATTTTGCTACCTATCTGATCTGAATGCATCAGAGTGCAGGTTGGTTTTTCAGTGTGTTTTTGTGTTCTGTATGTGTGTGTTTATGTCATACCCACACCTGCTCCAAACTCCACCAGGATGCCACATCATCTCATTATCGGGCCGTTTTAAACCAAACACTCCTGCTTTCACTTCTGTTTTAATTAGAGAGGCTTTTTCAGAGGTCACATGAAATGAGCTTTTAATTAGTGTCAGCCATCAGTTGATTTCCTCTTTATTGAAGCCGTCTCTCTGGGTACATCTTTGTAGTTAATTGGATCAGAGAAGCGCTCACAAACACACATACAAATCACTGCCAAAAGTTTAGAGGAGAAGAAAGTTTGTCAAACAAAAAGAAACTAACAAATATTTGAAAAGACGGCACGCTTGACTGCCAGCAGTGTATTTAGTCAACACCTTTGTAGCATCCTCGTTTAGTTAATAAAAGGCAATTAAGCACTCATTGACAAAAGAAAATAATATACAGTCCCAGCTGGTGAGGGGGGAGCAAATAAATTAAAAGAATAAGAGAGCAAGACAGGGAGAGAGCGCCGATAGCAAGTTTTACAATACAAATGAGGATATAGACCAACAATGTTGTTAACTATGAGATTGGAAACTGTAAGCCTCGGAACTGCTGAAAAGAAATGACTGTAACTCTGTAAGACATGGACAGATGAGAAAACAGATGACAAATATGAGGCCCATTGGCCTAGAATTGGTAGAGCTGGGGTGGACACGTCACCCCCAATTGCTGTGAAGTGCTTTTATAGATAATGCTTAGGTGGATTTTCATTCATAGGTATGAATCCTTGCAATTATCAGTTTTAATTCAAAATAACTATCCAGTGTAAAATGTCGCCAAATGGATATAAAGCATTCTTAGATTTAAATGCGGATGGATAGAGGATTTGGTGTTCAGAGCGTCAAGCGCCCCCTGCAGGAATAAAACTAACAAGATGGTCAGTGGCTGACAACATGCAATTTCAGTCTGTAGGTCTGTATCTGACAAAAAACTTTCGTATGAATTTAGAAAACATGAAATATATCACAGGAGTCATATGTGGAGTCAGTGAAGATTTTAAAGGCATCCATAGAATGATCAGTTGTTTTTCATGGTGAGAAAAGCAGACAGTCATTTCAGATGAAGAGGTAAGAATTGTAATTTACTGAAAGGGTTAATGTTTTTCTGAAACATTAACCCTAATACGTTTCTGAATTTATGATATGATACAGTGTATAAATATTTAAATGTATGCATATATATTTATCTGTGCATTAATTTGAACTGTTATTTTGCATTATGTAATGAAACATTAGAACCCGCCTCCACCCTTCCCCCCACCCCAGACCCACATTTGGTCCCCCTCAGTGTTCAAACCAAATCTACACCATTGGTGAAGACTCATGTTCATGGTAAATATGGCCAGTTAAAGGAACAGTTTGCCCAAAAATGAAAACGCTGTCGTATTTTACTCACCCTCACTTTATTTCAAACCCATATGCCTTTCTGTCTTATGTGGAACACAAGAGATGTTTTAATATCACAGCCCATAATGGCAGTGGACAGTGCCTCACATAAGAACCAAAAGTATCATTAAAGTAGTCCATGTGACATACGTCATATTCCAAGTCTTCTGAAGGCATACGATCAAAGTGAAAATTTTGTTATTTTTCAGCGAACATCAATTGCGTGTTCATGAGCACTATGAGAGAAGCTCGTTCAGAATGGCTTGTGTTCACCCGAGAACTTGCATTGTTTAGCGTTCAAAACAACTCGAGTACTCATGTGAACATACAAAATAATTCTATGAGCCCTAAGCTATTATGATATTTAAATAACAGCATAATAAAAAAGTCATGGAAATTTGCGTATGTTCACTAAGCATTAATAACATAATAAGTATGTGGCATAAGTCACATAAACACTTAAATATTTTAATTGAGATATAGGGGTTTTGCTTGTTTTAGTAGAACTCGATATGCAATTATGTTGCAGGTAAATCATGGATGTTTTATTTTTCTCACATTTAAGGGATAGTTCACCCAAAAATTAAAATTCTCTCATCATTTACTCACCATCATGCCATCTAACATGTGTAATAAAATGCAGTCAAATACAATTGAAAACGAAAACAAAATGTTAATACAAGGAATCAAGTATCTGAGAATTGCTATTTTTTTTTTCTTTTTAATCCAACAGCTCACAGCTCAATTCCTTTTTAAGGAGACAAAGAGAGTAATTTAAAAAGATCTTAAAGTGCTGCAATTCTATAAGAGAGAAATTGATTTTTCTGCCTTTCTGTACTATCTGCGCTATATGCCCAAACCTTGAGACCTGAATATAAAGCACTGACTAGATCAACCTGCGAGATCTTTCGGCCAACATTTACACACAATCTTTGTTATAAAACATATTCATTGTTGTCTTTTATGGCTTGATGCAAAACTGGTCCACAGAAATTCTTTGTGAAATTTCACTGTGTGAGAAGGCAATCCTTTCTTCTACAATACCTCCTAAATCTCTAGGACAGTGAAACCTTATGAAACTGGCAGATTTATTCCTCAGGCAAGTTTTCTGCAAACTTTCAACCAACCTTAAAAAGTGCTGTATTTCCTTTGTGAAAACTCACATGCATGGCGATTGCCTCAATTGTACCCAAGAACCTAACCAAAATCTTGGGTGTCAACATACGGAAGGGTTTTTGTTAGACGTCCATTGTAGACTCAACCATAAAATACTGGTAATGCATAATCAGTGAATAGCCCATGTCTCTGACAACCCAAATGCAATAGTGGCACGCCATCTACAAACACATTGCTTTTTTATTAACTAATACATTTGTGGCTGTTACCTCTAAACGACACAATAAATAACTAATATTCCTGAAAGGATGACTTGACCTTACTGTCCAGGGAGAAAATTGCAGTTTTCACGAAGGGCTGGTAATCAGTTTCATGCTAAACTCAGAAGGCAGCTTTCCAAAGTGGCAATTACCACTTTGACATCCATTCTGAAGGTTTATGGAAAAAAAAGGTTCATGTCCACAATCCTTTCAAAACTTCAATTGAACATTTATAAGGATGTATGAAGAAAGAAGCGTTGAAAATGCTTTTGCAACATTAAATTGCAGTTTACTTAATGAGACCAAGAACAACATTGAAAGCTAGCTATTATTGTTGATCAATCTGCTGTCTAAACAGTCAGTATTATCTTAAATTAAAATTCTCTCATCATTTACTCACCCTCATGCCATCCCAGATGTGTATGACTTTCTTTCTTCTGCTGAACACAAACAAATATTTTTAGATGAATGTTTCAGCTCTGTAGGTCCATACAATTCAAGTGAATGGTGACCAGACCTTTCAAGCTTCAAAAAGCATGTACAGGCAGCATAAAAGTAACTCATACGACTCCAGTGGTTTAATATATGTCTTCTGAAGCAATGCAATCACTATGGGTGAGAAACAGATCAATTTTAAGTACTTTTTTACTATAAAAAAGGGGATGATTTATAGTAAAAAAAAAAAGAAAAAAAAAGGACTTAAATATTGAACTGTTTCTCGCCCACACCTATCTTATCACTTCTGAAGACATGGATTTAAACCTTGAAAGATCTGGTCACCATTCACTTGCATTGTACGGACCTACAGAGCTGAAATATTCTTCTAAAAATCTTCGTTTGTGTTCAGCAGAAGAAAGAAAGTCATACACGTGGGTGAGTAAACGATGAGAGAATTTTCATGTTTGGTTGAACTATCTCTTTAAAAGCTGGACGTAGAGTAGATAGTTTGATCCAGACGGTAACCCTCAACATATTTCAGCTCATTTATATTTAGACAAGAGAGCGGCACTAATTTTGGTCATTACATCCACCGCCACGATACAGACACACACACACACACATTCAATGACCTCTGAATTATACAATGTCGGGACAAGAGCATATTTAAACAAGATTTCAACTCCAGAGTCTAATCCATCAACACACTTGTATTTGACACGGTGAAAGAAGCTATTATTGAACCATCTCCTCAATTTACACCCGTCCCCTCCACACTTTACCTTTTAATGACACATAACTGTGTGTTGGTGTGACATGTCATCACTGGGTCAAACATCAGCAGAGATTTTGCAGGCATGAAGGCCCTTATAGGCTGAATTCTGCATTCCTGTGAACTCTCACAGATCAATTTGACAGTGAGACTTTTATGAAGAGTGAGAGAGAGAGTGAACATGAGTCAGAATGAAAAAGTGAAAGAAGAAGAGTGTGTCCAGGTCTGTTGCTTGAGGCACTTGATCCAGGTGTCCTCTTGGATCAGCTGACAGATAATCCATAAAATGTTCCAAGCCACTGACAGGGACGAATTTCAGAAAACGCCCGTGTACACACACACACACACACGCACACACTTCAGTAATTATTTCAGCAATCACATTTTAAGACAATTATTCATCTTAAACAAGTTAAAAATGTTGAAAGTGTGGATGTTTTTCAAATCTTGAACCACTTCACCTCTTTAGATATCATATCGATATCATATGGTTATAGAAAAGCAACTGATTGCGATGACTGAGAAAACAGACTCTAAGGAAATTTTTATTGAAATATCCTGTTTTATTTTCAATTGTTTCAGACTCATTTTTTAACAAACAGTTGTGCTCAAAAGTTTGCATACCATGGCAGAAATTGTGAAAATTTGGCATTGATTTTGAAAATATAACAGATCATGCAAAAACACTTTTATTTAAGGATAGTGATCATATGAAGCCATTTATTATCACATAGTTGTTTGGCTCCTTTTTAAATCATAATGATAACAGAAATCACCCAGATGGCCATGATCAAAATTTTACATATCCTTGAATGTTTTGACACACAAGGTGACACACAGGTTTAAATGGCAATTAAAGGTTAATTTCCCACACCTGTGGCTTTTTAAATTGCAATTAGTGCCTGTGTATAAATAGTCAATAAGTTTGTTAGCTCTCACGTGGATGCACTGAGCAGGCTAGATACTGAGCCATGGGGAGCAGAAAAGAACTGTCAATAGACCTGCGTAACAAGGTAATGGAACTTTATAAAGATGGAAAAGGATATAAAAAGATATCCAAAGCCTTGAAAATGCCAGTCAGTACTGTTCAATCACTTAAGAAGTGGAAAATTCAGGGATCTCTTGATACCAAGCCAAGGTCAGGTAGACCAAGAAAGATTTCAGCCACAACTGCCAGAAGAATTGTTCGGGATACAAAGAAAAACCCACAGGTAACCTCAGGAGAATTACAGGCTGCTCTGGAAAAAGACGGTGTGGTTGTTTCAAGGAGCACAATACGACGATACTTGAACAAAAATGAGCTGCATGGTCAAGTTGCCAGAAAGAAGCCAATGCCACAAAAAATCACGGATACAATATGCCCAACAACACCTTGACACGCTTCACAGCTTCTGGCACACTGTAATTTGGAGTGACAAGACCAAAATAGAGCTTTATGGTCACAACCGTAAGCGCTATGTTTGGAGAGGGGTCAACAAGTATTGTGCCTCTTGAAACAACCACACCGTCTTTTTCCAGAGCAGCCTGTATTTCTCCTGAGGTTACCTGTGGGTTATCCCGAACAATTCTTCTGGCAGTTGTGGCTGAAATCTTTCTTGGTCTACCTGACCTTGGCTTGGTATCAAGAGATCTCTGTATTTTCCACTTCTTAATAAGTGATTGAACAGTACTGACTGGCATTTTCAAGGTTTTGGATATATTTTTATATCCTTTTCCATCTTTATAAAGTTCCATTACCTTGTTATGCAGGTCTTTTAACAGTTCTTTTCTGCTCCCCATGCCTCAGTATCTAGCCTGCTCAGTGCATCCACGTGAGAGCTAACAAACTTATTGACTATTTATACACAGACACTAATTGCAATTTAAAAAGCCACAGGTGTGGGAAATGAACCTTTAATTGCCATTTAAACCTGTGTGTGTCACCTTGTGTGTCTGTAACAAGGCCAAACATTCAAGGGTATGTAAACTTTTGATCAGGGCCATTTGGGTGATTTCTGTTATCATTATGATTTAAAAAGGAGCCAAACAACTATGTGATAATAAATGGCTTCATATGATCACTATCCTTAAAATATTTTTTTTTTTTTTTGCATGATCAGTCATATTTTCAAAATCAATGCCAAAATTTCACTGTTTCTGCCAGGGTTTGCAAACTTTTGAGCACAACTGTACATTAACTTCAAAAATACATTCCTGATTACAAAAAAAAAAAAAAAAAGGAAAAAAATTATATTATGAAAATGATTATATTAATTAATTGTTGTATCATAATGAAGAAATGCATCAGATTAATAATGGAACACAGGCCTTTTTCTTCTAAACCCTTTTCATGACACAGGCATAGTAAAAGCCATTCACACAAATGTATTGCATGTATTTTTAAAAACACCTCACAAATCATTTGGAATTATACATTATGATGCACAAGAGAATCACTGCATTTTGACATGTTTGATCAGGAAACATAAGTATCAATATTGCATTTATTGTTCAAAATCAACAGAAATATTGCAGACTCCACAAATCATGATATTTTAAATAAGGCATGTTACTTAATCTACAAATATAAATTTTATACACGGAAAAACTGTCTGTCTCAGTCAGGTCACCTAATTTATCACACCCTCACAAACTCAATAAATGTTTATGTCAGATTAGGACAGTAATATCATATGGAGATTAACAAATCAATATCACATTTTAGATGTATTTCACAGTTTTAATCATATAAAAAAAATTAACAGGACTATTCCACCCAACCACATGATACTGTAATGTTTTATGGTTTACTTAAGGTGATCCGGTAACAGCATTAATATGGAATGCAATTAAGCTATGATTATATATATATATATATATATATATATATATATACCTACACAATATTAGGCAGGTGGTTTTAATGTTGTGGATGTTCGGTATATTTCATCCACACACACATATATATATATATATATATATATATATATATATATATATATATATATATATATATACACACACACACACACACACACACACACACACACATATATATATATATATATATATATATATATATATATATATATATATATATATATATATATATATACACACACACACACACACACCGATCATCCACAACATTAAAACCACCTGCCTAATATTGTGTAGGTCTCCGTCGTGCCGCCAAAACAGCGCCAACCCACATCTCAGAATAGTATTCTGAGATTATATTCTTCTCACTAAAATTGTACAGAGTGGTTTTCTGAGTTACCATAGACTTTGTCAGTTCGAACCAGTCTGGCAATTCTCAGATGCCATCTCTCATCAACAAGGCATTTCCATCCACAGAACTGCCGCTCACTGGATGTTTTTTGTTTTTGGCACCATTCTGAGTAACTCTACAACTCTAGTTGTGCGTGAAAATCCCAGGAGATCAGCAGTTACAGAAATATTCAAACCAGCCCATTTGGCACCAACAATCATCCATGTGATTATCTACTCAGCCAATTTTGTGGCAGCAGTGCAGTGCATAAAATCATGCAAATATGGGTTGTTGGTGCCAGATGGGCTGGTTTGAGTATTTCTGTAACTGCTGATCTCATCTGTAACTGCAAATATCATCTCAGAATGCTATTCTGAGATATGGGTCGGCGCTGTTTTGGTGGCATGAGGGGGACCTACACAATATTATGCAGGTAGTTTTAATGTTGTGGCTGATCGGTGTGTGTGTATGTATATATATATATATATATATATATATATTATTTTGAATATATGTTTTATTTAATAATAATAATAATAATAATAATAATAATAGAGTTATTTATAATTTATCAATGCTTTATCAATTGGTGCATTAAAACAAAGATATGTATGTACTGTAAATCTGTGAAATTTAGGTAAGTAGATTTCCCATGTTTCCTAAATCCCATATTTCAAACCCTTTTGTGTGTCCCGACTTATTTGCTCTATATTTTAGAACACCTAAAAATAACTCAAATAACTTGTGAAAAGGGTATCAAATACAAGACCATCTAAAGAGAAAGACACTAGTGTTACTAGGTTTGGTTGGTATGTATGTATATTTCATAAGGCAGATGAAATAAGTGGCTTTCACCCAGGCATGAGTGAATGAATGAGGTGTATAAGGCTATATGGTGATGCTGGCCACGCCTGTCTTGATGCATGTGTACAGTTGTGTGTCTGTTTTGTATGTCTGTGTATATGTCAATGCACTTATTTCTTGGCAATGGCGGCAACAGCCTTCTTGGCTGCATCATCCAGATCACTGGCAGTTGTGATGGGCAACCCACTCTCGGAAAGGATAAGCTTTGCCTCCTGAACGTTAGTCCCTGCACACATTCACATATACAATATCAAATTCACTTTGGTTAACTGGGATTTTTAACCCTTATTACAAAAGTGTCATGACAACTTAAAGTAGGGCATGTGATATATATATATATATATATATATATATATATATA